>NC_090173.1:64537476-64705744 GCF_024679245.1 Pseudorasbora parva
AATATAATTTCAGATCATAAAATGGTAACCATGGATTTTGTATTGTTAAAGGAAAGAAAAAGGAGTATGTATTGGTATTTTAATAATAAACTCTTACAAGATATTGTCTTTTGTGCAAATTTTAAATTGTTTTGGGAGTCATGGCAAATGCAAAAAGAACATTATGTTGATATAAAACAATGGTGGGACATTGGAAAGGTGCAAATTAGAGTTTTCTGTCAGCAATATTCGTCATATTCAAACACAACATTGAAGACTCGGATACAGGACTTGGAAAATGAGATCTCTGATATAGAGGAGAAAATGATGGCAAGGAATGGACTCTGGTTGGAAGCTGCCCTTTCAGAGAAAAAGCTTCTGCTGAACTCTTTATTGCATGACAAAGTGAAAGGTGCCCTTGTTAGGGCTCGTTTTATTCAAAGTAAAGACATTGACGGACCCACTAAATTCTTTTTTAATTTAGAGCGAAAGACCAATCAAGGAAAGATGATGGTGGGTTTAAAAAATGATGATGGTCTTGTTACTTATGATCCCTGTGAAATGAGAAGAATCGCTGTTGATTTTTATTCTGATTTATACACAGCTAATGTCACAGATTCTAAATGTAAAGAAGATTTATTTTCATGTCTTAAGAGTTTGATGCCCGAGCAACGAGAGGATATTGATTTACCAATCACATTCCAAGATGTGACTAAATCTGTCAAAGATCTTTCATCAGAGAAGGCTCCTGGTCTAGACGGTCTAACAGCTGAATTTTATAAACAGTTCTGGCATGTGATCGGAAAAGACTACTTTGAGGTGCTTTTATTTTCAATACAGACTGGGTCTTTACCTAAGAGTTGTAATAGAGCAGTGTTGTCTTTGTTACCAAAAAAAGGTGATTTATATTGTTTGAAGAATTGGCGACCTGTTGCATTAATGTGTATGGATTATAAAATCTTTTCAAAATGTATTGCCAGCAGATTAAATAATTATATGAGTGTTTTAATCATGAAAGAACAATCATATTGTGTAAAGGGGCGATGTATTAGAGACAATTTATTTTTAATGCGAGATGTAATAGATTATGCAATGTATAATGATGTTGATTTGGGATTAATATCACTTGACCAAGAAAAAGCGTTCGACAGAGTTGACCATGCCTATTTGTTTGAGTTACTTAAGACTTTTGGTTTCGGAGATCGGTTTATTTCGTGGGTTAATTTATTGTACAACGAAGCTGAATGTATGGTCAAAGTAGCTGGAGGGTTAAGTGTTCCTATTAAAATACAGAGGGGAATAAGACAGGGATGCCCTCTTTCAGGGCAGCTCTATAGTCTTGCGATTGAACCCCTACTGTGCAAATTAAGAGAACAGTTGACAGGTTTACACATTGAAGGGTCAAATATTTCAAATTATGTGAAATTATCAGCTTATGCTGATGATGTAACGGTCATAATTAGGGACAATAATGATATTAAAGTGGTTTTAGAAAATCTTAAATGTTATGGGAGAGCATCATCAGCACAAATAAATTGGACAAAAAGTGAGGCCTTATGGTGTGGTTCAGAGAGGCTAAATGTCCCACAGCTGCCTAATAATATTATATGGCGAAAAGATGGTTTTAAGTTTTTAGGAGTGTTTTTAGGCTCTGAAACATATAAAAAAAAGAATTGGGAAGGATTATTGGAAAAAGTGTGTCTCCGGTTATCAAATTGGAAATGGCTAATACCTCAGCTCTCCTATAGGGGAAGGGTCTTAATAGCCAATAATCTTGTTGCTTCAACTTTGTGGCATAAATTGACTGTATTGGACCCCCCTGCTGCTGTCATTAAGGACATTCAGAGATGTATTGTTGATTTCTTTTGGACAGGTCAGCATTGGCTGAAACCTGCAGTACTTTACCTGCCTCTTCATGAGGGGGGGCAAGGTTTAATTGATGTAGATAGCAGGATTGCTGTTTTTAGACTACAAGCTGCCCAGAGGCTGTTGTATGGGGAAGATGTCTGTTGGGCTGATGTGGCTTGTGGTCTTTTGAGGAGAGGAGGACGACTGGGACTAGATCGACACTTGTTTTTAATGAAATTAAATGATGAGATATTAGCCGAGTTAACTCCGTTTTATAAAACTGTCCTGAAATCCTGGAATGTTCTGAGAATTGTTCGTGAAGAAGGAGTTGCAAGTGGATCATGGATTAAAGAAGAACCTCTCCTGTATAATCCCACATTACCTATGGACATCTTGAACTCTCATTCCATGCTGACTGCTATGGTGAAAGCTAAGTTTATAAAAGTCTCTCATCTTTGGAGTAAGAGAGAATGGTTGCCTCCAAGAGACATTGCGGCAAAGCTTGGTATTAAATCACTCCGAGTCGCAGAAAGATTAAGGACTGAATTTTTATCTGTAATACCATCAACATTTGCAGATTTTTTGGATGAGGAAACAAAGCAGAAATGTAATAATGAGATGGTTGAGTTTCCAAGTCTGAGTGTAAAGGCAGCTGTGGAGATATGGTCAGAGGATAAAGGAAAGTTGCTGAGTTTTAAAACTCCAGAACTTAGTTTGTTTGCTGATATTGGAAAAAGAGCAATGTATCATACCTGTGTAAAAGTGAGGCATTTTGAATCATTAAAAAGCATCTCAGACTCTAAATGGCAGGGAATAGAGGGATTTGATGTTCCCCCTACTGGTAGCTGGAGGACTTTATATAAACGTCCTATCGATAAGAGAACTGCGGACCTCCAGTGGCGATTAATACATGGAATAATAACTACCAATAGACATAGGGCACATATTGATCCAACAGTAACGGATGAATGTCCTTTTTGTCTTAAGTCTGAAGATGTGTTTCACTTATTCTTGAAGTGTGAACGATTGAAGCCAATGCTTCTGCTGTTGGAAGAATGGAGTACAAATTTGAAATTTGAATTTTCTTTTAATGGTTTTATTTATGGCCCTAAATATAACTATCAAAACAGAAAAAGAGATGTGTTAATAAACTTTTTATATGGTCAAGCAAAATTAGCCGTGTGGCTGACAAGAAAAGCAAAGATGAATGGGAGTGTTTCTACTGATGTCAAGATGACTTTAAGGGGTCTGATATCTGCTCGGCTTACGGTTGAGTTTGCATATTATAAAATGGTTGGAGATCTTGATACTTTTGAACAAACTTGGGGTTTGAATGATGTTTTATGTAAATTAGAAGATGGAATTTTACAAATGTGTGTGTGAGTATTTTATTGTAATCATTATTATCATTTTTTTTTTTTTTTTGTTGTTGTTGAATATGAGCATATGTGAATATCTCTGTGTTTTATATATTTATATATTTTGATTAATTGTTAAAATAAAGAAAGACTAAAAGTCAAAGTCTCTCTCTCTCTCTCTCTCTCTCTCTCTCTCTCTCCCTCTCTCTCTCTCTCTCTCTCTCTCTCTGAGCGGAGTGCATGCTGGGAGCGAGTGGAGTGTGGTGTGAGCGTGTGGCTCGGGTTGATTTGTTTGTTTTTTTCCTTTCTGGTCTTTGTTGGCTTAATTTATTGATATTGTTTGCTTATTTTGTTATTTGGGGGAATTTGTTCGTTTTCCTAGTTTATTGTTTGGGGGGGTGGGTGAGCGTGAGCGTGAGCGTGGAGCATGGCGACTGCAGGAGCGCATGCCTTGAGCTCACTCACGCGTAGACATGGAGTAAAAATCGCGTCTGCAGTTACTGTAGAAAGTTGTTGTTTGGCTGTAGGAGAAGTTGTAGGATATGATAATATTTTGTCGGCCTCAAGAATGAATAGTGCCATTGTAATCTTTTTGAGCTCAATTGAAAAAGCAAATGAGATCGTGCAAAAAGGAATTGTTATTGATGAAGTGTTCACTGCAGTCTTATCACTTTCACTATCGTCCAAGCGAGTCACTCTCTCTAACGTACCACCATTCATTAGCGACGCTGTTTTAACACAGGCGCTGTCTCGCTATGGGAAATTAGTCTCCTCAATAAAGAAAATCCCAATTGGCCGTGTTTCTCCTCTACTAAAACATATTGTTTCATTTAGACGTTCAGTCTTTATGATTATAAACAACGACGCTGACTTGGACGTCGCGCTGAATTTCCGTGTTGATGATTTCGACTACGTGGTATTTGTTACCACGAAAAAAAAATCAAGTGCTTTGGCTGCAGAAAAGTTGGACATTTGGTCCGGGCATGCCCCAGCAAATTGGAGGTGGAAAACCGTCCGGCTGACGCGGATGGCGCAGCTATAGTGGACGGCCCAGCTGACGCGGATTTATTTTATTTTATTTTATTTGTTTATTTGACAGGGACAGTGTACATTAATCGACATTACTGTAAATGCACCAGAATTAGCCAAAAGGCTATTTTTCATCCGTTGTCCCTGGACAGATCTTAAAATTGTCTACCTAAAACACAATAAAAAGATTACAGAAAACAATACAAATATAAACAGCAGTAAAACAGATTTAACTCTTTAAAACCTGTTGCTAAATACAATATACAAATTTACTATAAACAGAAATCATGTTGAAAAAAAAAAAAAAAAAAAGAAGAAGAAAAGAATTAATATTATACACATTTACACAGCAGAGACACAAATGGCAGCAGGTTGTGTTGAGGGAAGACACATAAACTTATTAATGCTGACATGTCTGATTTGCTATCAGCCAGTTTTTTAAATGATTTTTGAACAGAGTGTATGTGCCGAGTTCTCTGATGTTCTGAGGGACTGAGTTCCACTCCTGAGCTGCTCTGACCGAAAAGGCACTCTGACTAAATGTGCTTTTCCTCAGAGGAACAACACAGTCTCCTCGGGCCGACCCGCGTGTTACTCTCTGTGTGGTGTTTCTAATGTATTGTAGCGCAGTTATTACATTATTATTCTAATGTAATAACTGCGCTATTCAGCAGGATAGCGCAGCTGAAGGCTCGGTACAGCTGGCTGTGGTGCACAGCGATGAGGCTGGTGAAGCCTCAATCGGAGAAGACCAGACAGCGGTCCAGGACAATACACACGGTGAAATTCAAAGCGCTGAGCCTGCAGAGGATGTTGTTTTGGTGGAGGAGGAAATCGAGATTACTAACAGAAGTGTGAAGGGGGGATTTTGAAATCCACTGCCGCTTCAATATACCTGTATATATTTATATCCTAATTAACTTCATAATCAAAACTTTAATCAATATTTATCCTGTATTATTATAATGATTCTATCCAGTTATGATTTTGTTTTAGTTTCTTGTTTTCTAAAGTGTGTATTTGGTCTCTGAGGAGTGACTGAGGGTCTGGCCTAGAGATGTGTGATGTGTCACTAAACTGGCAACAAGGTCGTGTGTTTGGATTTGAGGTATCACACACCCCTAACATGTCAGGAGTGGAGTAACAGCGTTTGCTCACTTAGCCCGGCTTACAGATATGAAATATGGATTTGTCTTTCATTTAATTTATTATGTTTTATTCCTTTTATATTTCCTTTTACTGAAACACTAAAGACTCAAGATGAATATTGCCTGTACTATTGTGTGTCCCTCTCACTAAATGAAAGCACATGTTATCAGTATGTTTTGGTAAGAACTGGTTAGAACTGGAGCTTAATCAGCTCCAACCTTGGAGAGACTGTGTATCTGTGTATGTGCGCAATATTCTGTGTTACAGATCAGAATGGTGTTCAATGGGCACCCTAAGAGATGGGTGGACTTGTTGTTCTGGGCAAGCTGGCGCCTGCTCCAGATCTGGAAGGTCACTACGGGCCTAATTCTGGGTGAGAGCATCAACAAGTGACACGTCAGTGTAAACGTGCATCAGATTAACTGACTCGAGTGGAAATTTACCATGACTGTGCATTGTCTCTGAGCCAATCAGAAGCATCCACATTGCAGTAATGACGTGGATAAGACCTTGAAAACGGTATAACTGTTGGGACAATTGTATGTACGATAGGGCGAGGCAACGAGACGGTGAGAGAGGGAGCGCGGCCTACGAACTCCTTGTGAGACTTGAAGCTGGCTTCTGCTTTTGAAACTGCAAACTATTCTTAAGTAAATTTTTATTTTATTTAATGGCAATCCTGACTCTGTCTTCATTTCTTCACTACTGGTCCTGGGTCATAAGCTGTTAACCCCTAACAAGTGAAAACGAGGATGACGAAGGTGAGTTAAGCCGTAAAAATGATGTTGATGTTGATGTTAACACTAAGGCAAATCGAGAGATGGCGTTTGGGCCTAATGAAAGTGGTTTAGAGCAGAATGCTTTTAAAATGCCACTGAAAAGGAAAACGTCTGATAAAGGTGATTGCAGACAGTCTAAGAAATTTGAGTTTGAAGACGCAGCAGATCTTTATTCTGAAAGCGATAGTGAACTCTCTGACACAAGTGTAGCTTTGTCACAAAGTGAGGTTTCTAAACGTGATTATGACATAAAGGACATTAGAATGTTCCTAAAAATTACAAAGAATAAAAGAGGAGTCGTAGTGGGTGAATATTTTCCAGACATTGAGCAGTTTGTAGAAAAAAGTAAGGTTCTCATGGCTGAAGGCTGTTTCTCCAATAAAGAGGTGTATAGATTAAAGAAAATAGTACGGAAACTCAATCTGGATTTGAATGAAAGTATTGAAAGATCTTAACTTTATGATGATGGGTTGTAATCAGTTTCTATTTTTGTTTTTATTTCTATTTTTTTTGATGACTGAAGTGTGCTTCGCTACTCTGAATGTGAATGGAGCGAGAGATGCTAAGAAAAGGGCTGGAATATTTGAAATAGCGAGGCTGAAAAAACTAGATGCCATTTTTGTTCAAGAAACGCATAGTGATTTGAAAAACGCCCCTGATTGGTTGCAAGAGTGGGAAGGCCTTTCTGTTCTTAGTCACTATACTTCACGTAGTGGTGGTGTGGGTATTTTGTTTTCCAAAAGTGTCTGTCCAATCTCATATGAGGTGGATGAGATTGTAAAAGGCAGACTTTTAAAAGTAAGAGCAGTTTTTGAGGATTATGTTTTTATTTTCGTCTGTATTTATGCTCCTACTTCAGCTATTGAAAGAATAGTTTTTCTGGAAACATTGAATTCCACATTACAAAAATGTTGTACAGAGGAATACCTATTTTTAGGAGGAGATTTTAACTGCACAGAGAATATTATTGACAGAAATCATATTGAGCCTCATATGCCTTCCCGAGTGTGTCTCACTAAGATGATAAATGCCAATGATTTGAGTGACATATGGAGATATTTTCATGATGGACAAAGGCAATACACATGGGCGCACACTCGTGAAAATGTTTTTTCCATTGCTAGATTAGATCGTTTTTATGGTTTTAAACACCAACTGAGTATTTATAAAAGTTGTTCAATAATACCTGTGAGCTTTTCTGATCACCATATGGTTTTAGTTTCTTTCTTTTTAAATCAGATTAAACCACAAAGTGCTTACTGGCATTTTAATACAAATCTGTTGTGCAATAAGGATTTTAAAGATGTGTTTTTTTTGGAAAGATTTTAAAAACTGTAAAGCTACGTTTCAAAATATTCAGCAATGGTGGGATTTTGGCAAAATCCAGATAAAACAATTATGTCAACAGTACACTCAAAATGTCACCAGTGAACTAAATAAATCGATGGAATTTTTGGAGGCTGAGATTTTAAATTTACAGAATTTGGCAGACACCGCAAATCAGCAGAATTACACAGAACTGATTTCAAATTAAAAAAAACACAGCTCGAAGAATTTTTAAACTTAAAAACAAAAGGAGCTCTGATTCGCTCTCGATTTTTGAATATGGAGCACATGGATGCACCATCCAAATATTTTTTCAATTTAGAAAAGAAAAATGGACAGAAACGGTTCATACATGCTCTACGCTCTGAGAGAGGTACAATACTATCCTGTCATAAAGATATACGAGCTAGAGCTTGTGCTTTTTATTCAGAGTTATATAAGACTGAATTAGACTCCGAATGTGACTCTGCAAGTGCGTTTTTTAAAGATCTCTCGCAAATGTCAAAGAGCGCTAACACCGAGCTCTCAGGTAAATTGGAGTTGGAGGAACTACATACAGCTCTTAAAGATATGGATATCGGAAGAGTGCCGGGTATTGATGGCCTTCCGATAGAATTTTTCAAGTTCTTTTGGTCTGAAATAGGAGAGGATCTCTTGGAGGTAATCCATGATAGTTTAAGTTCAGGCTGTCTGCCAGTTAGCAGCCGAAGGGCGATTATTACTCTTCTCCCCAAAAAAGGAGACCTGTTGGAGATTAAAAATTGGCGCCCGGTTTCACTCTTGTGTTCTGGCTATAAACTACTATCAAAAGCTTTAGCCAATAGGTTGGTTAAAGTCATAGATCAGGTGGTGCATTCCGACCAGACATATTGTGTTCCGGAGAGATCCATCTTTGACAACATCACACTTATTAGAGACACTTTTGAAGTCTCTAAGTTACTGAACATAAATATTGGTCTCATTTCATTGGACCAAGAGAAAGCGTTTGACAGAGTTGAACATTCTTACTTGTGGAAAACTTTGGAGGCTTTTGGGATATCCCAAGATTTTATTAAAAAAGTGAAGGGTCTATATGGTGACGTGGAGAGTGTACTTAAGATAAACGGTGGCTTATGTTCTCCTTTCAAGGTTTGCAGGGGTGTCAGACAGGGTTGTTCGCTGTCTGGTATGTTGTATACCCTAGCCATAGAACCCCTATTGCAAAAATTGAGAGATAATATCTGTGGGTTGAATTTACGTGCTTGTAATGTCAATATTGCAGAATCTGCCTACGCTGACGATGTCGTGGTGTTAGTCAAAGGGCAAAACGATGTCAACGTTTTAATTAAAATTTTAGATGATTTTAAAGTTTTATCTTCTGCGAAAGTGAACTGGGGCAAGAGTGAGGCAATTTTAATTGGACATTGGGAGAAAAGTATACCAAACCTGCCTGATGGTTTAAGATGGGGGACAGAAGGTTTTAAATATTTAGGAGTGTTTTTAGGAGATGAAATATACAGCCTGAAAAATTGGGAAGGGATTGAGGAAAAAATAAAAAATAAACTTGATAAATGGAGATGGCTAACTCCAAAGCTATCATTTAAAGGAAAGACTCTAATTGTGAATAACTTAGTGGCATCTTGTCTCTGGCATAGGCTGGCTGTCTTAGACCCCCCAGTTAAAGTGGTGGATAAAATTCAAGAGATTTTAGTTAATTTTTTTTGGTATAAATTACATTGGGTCCCTCAAAGTGTTTTATTTTTACCTAAAGAAGAAGGTGGTCATGGACTGATACATTTGAAGAGCAGGATTGCTGCTTTTCGTTTACAAATTGTACAACGTTTTTTATATGGTTCTGTAGCGAAAGGATGGCGGGCTGTTGCATGTATTATTTTCAATGAAGTTGAAAGACTGAGATTGGATAAAGCTTTGTTTTTCATGGATCCCAGCAAAGTAATATTGAATGGACTACCTATTTTTTACCGCAACCTTTTCAAGGTTTTGAGTCTCTTTGACTTACGGAGAGATGAATTGTCGTCATCTCCGTATTGGCTCTTGGAGGAGCCTCTAATCAACGGAGCACGTTTTGATCTAACGATTGACTGTTCTTCTTTTCATGGACTTGGGGAGACTTTGCGGAAGTCACACATGATAACTTTTGGACATCTTATTCAAAAAGCTGGAATAGACTTTGACAAATCGGAAGAAGTGGCCTC
This sequence comes from Pseudorasbora parva, assembly GCF_024679245.1. Classification (NCBI taxonomy): domain Eukaryota; kingdom Metazoa; phylum Chordata; class Actinopteri; order Cypriniformes; family Gobionidae; genus Pseudorasbora; species Pseudorasbora parva. The sequence goes on from NC_090173.1 coordinate 64,547,140, forward strand.
CTCTTTAAGAATGAAATCATTACGAACTGTTGAACAAATGCTTAAGAAATGGAAATCCATGATGAGCACTGAAGAAATGTGGTTACTGGCGGACAATCCTGGATATGTCAATGGTGGCTATGTACTGGACCTTTTTCCCAGCCTTATTATTTCACCAAAGCTGGATGGATATGGGGGCCCTTTTCTCAATGATGGAAAGTCATTGAGTTTGGATTTATGTATTTATGTTGGGGATGAGGTAAAACCTGAATGGAGAGCATTATACAAGCCACCGTTGTCTAAAAAGGCAGGAGATTTGCAATGGAAGTTGATTCATTGTGCAATTGCAGTTAATGCTTTTATCTCTGTTCTTAACCCTGATGTAACTGAAAAATGTCCTTTTTGTCTGCAAAGGGAGACCATTTTTCATGCTTTCATGAACTGTGAAAGGTTGCAACCTTTATTTATTCTTCTGGAAAATGTTTTTCTTTCCTTTAATGAATGTTTTTCGATGTTGGTTTTTATTTTTGGTTTTAAGTTTGCCAGAAGCAGAAAGTACACCTGTCAACTTTTAAATTTTGTCTTAGGTCAGGCAAAAATGGCTATTTACTTAAGTAGAAAAAACAAAGTTGAAAGAACGTCGGGGGATGATGTGGTGTTTTTGTTTTCTAATCTGGTTAAGTCACGTGTTCTGATTGATTTCTGTTTTTACAAGTCTACAAAAGATCTTTTAACTTTTGAGATAATTTGGTGTTATAATAATGTATTGTGTTCTGTGGTTGAAGAGGAGTTGTTTTTTACAAAAATGGGTTAATTAATGTGTATTGTTTTGATGTTGTGTTTGTGTAGTGATTACCACTTAGGCATTTTTGTCATGTGGTAAAGTAAAAGTTACGTGAGCTACCGTAAATTAAAGTTCCCTTTCGGGGAACTCGAGCTGCGTCGAAACCCTGTGAGAACGCCTCTGCGTTAATGCGTCGTGAAGCGCCTGTAGAACCATTCCATCGGAAAAAAGATCGATCGATCGTCGGCGTGATGACGTCATCGACCGGAAGCTATAAAGCGTCCGTGAAAACAAACAGGAACTAGCTTCTGAGCCTTCAGCAAGCGATCTGTGTGAACCTGTCTGTCTATTTGGTGTTTTTGTCTGTCTATATCCAGAGATTTTCCACCCTTTTTGTTAAATATCAGTAGATTAACAAAAAAAAAAGAGAAAATAAAATAGATAGAGATGGCGAGTGAGAGCTGCAATTTCAGAAAGTGTGTTCCTCCCTGCCCACGCTACATCACGGGTGGGGACACACACCTTCTCTGTGTTGCATGCTTGGGAGCGCAGCATGCCCAGGCAGCCCTCGAGGGGGCTGCTTGCGAGCATTGTGAGCGTTTACCACTGAGAACGCTGCGCTCCCGCCGGGCACTCTTCGAGGAGGGTGCCTCGGCTCGTGTTCCCCGCGGCTCTGGTCCCGCTGCCGCCGAGGCGGAGCGAAGGCTGCAGTCGTGGGGATCACAATTGGATGTTGCAGAGGGGTTAGAGACGGGCGCTGCCTTATCTCTGCCCTCACCTGCTCCATCCAGCGGCTCTTCTCGGGGCTTGGAAGCACGCATGGCGGTTTCTTCCCCCCCGAGAGAGTCGCCGGTGCTTCATCTGTCCAGCTCTGAGGAGGTGGACATTGAAAGCATCGAGACTGAAGACTCGCCACTTCAGTCCCCTGCTAGTGAGGAGCTAGTTGAGGTTCTGACGCGAGCAGTGGCCAGGTTAAATATCGACTGGCCCACTGAAAGAACTGAGGCAGGAAGAAAGCGTCATAGTAAATTAGACGAACGATTCCTGCCGTCTCGCGCTTCAGAGCCTCAGCGGCGGGGCCTGCCGTTCTTTCATGACTTACACACCGAGGTGGCAAGATCATGGAAGAGACCTGCATCATAAAGAGTCTTCAGCCCGCAGACTTCGGTCTACAGTAACATCGCCGGGCTGAGACAATATGGTTATGGGGCGATGCCAAAGGTTGAAGAGACGCTTGCGAGCCATCTCTCGCCTTCTTCGGCGTCGTCCCTTAAGGCCCCGACTCTACCCACCAGACCTCTTAAGACAACGTCGGCGCTGGTGGGTAAAGCGTACTCGGCAGTGGGTCAGGCGGCTGCATGCCTGCACACGATGGCTATCGTGCAGGCATATCAGGCTGACCTGCTGAGGGATCTGGACGGTAGTGATGTCGTGGGGGGAGATATTGTAGCTGAATTAAGATCTTCCGCTGATTTAGCTCTCCGGGCCACCAAGGAGACGGCCAGATGTGTTGGCCGCTCCATGGCAGCATTGGTGGCCACGGAGAGGCACCTATGGTTGAACCCCACAGATATCAAGGAGAGGGAGAAAGCTTTCCTGCTTGATGCGCCGCTTTCTCCTGGAGGCCTCTTCGGTGACGCAGTTCACACTGTCACCGAGAGGTTCCAGGAGTCGAAAAAGCAAGCTGCGGCGCTCAAGCAGTTCCTCCCTCTCCGGGTCCAGGTCCCTGGGGCTGCTCCTGACACGATCAAGCAGCCCAAGCCGAGTACGAGCTCCTCACACAGGGCTCAACAAAAGCAGAGCGTCGCTGCCCGAGCTCCCCCTCAGCGCGGGGACGAGGGGCGGCGCTCTCAGACGAGGCCTTCGAGGGGCAGGGCTGATCTGCGGACAGTCCTGATTGCCAAGAAGGCCTCGTCGAAGCGTTCCTGACGCCAGAAGCGTCAGGACGCTGAGGGTGGTTCCCCCCGTAGGGAAACGGTGTTTACCCCTGCCAACGGTACCCGTTTCCCTGCGGCACCCTCGGGGGCCGCGCTGCCAACCCCGCCGCAATGCCGGGGCACAGTCGGTCTCCGCGGGCCACCCGAGGGTGGTCCGCGCCCCCTTCGGGGGGCCCCCGAGCAGTCAAGTCAGTCGTTCCCTGCCGGTCCGCCGCTTCAGGGCACTGTGTTTGTTGCTCAAAATACACCAGAGGCCAGCCTCGAGAGGCTGGTTCCCTTAGTAGATTTTCTAGACGAGTGGAAACGTCTATCAAATATATCTCATTGGGTCCTGCAGATAATAGAAAAGGGGTACGCCATTCAATTCAGAAGTCGGCCACCTCCTTTCAGCGGTGTCCTACCTACAGAGGTGGGCCCGGAGCAGGCTCTGGTAATGGCACAGGAAGTAGAGACACTCCTGCAAAAAGGGGCTATAGAAAGGGTTCCCCCTCCCAGCAGGGAGTCTGGCTTTTACAGCCGTTACTTCATCATGCCGAAGAAGGATGGGGGCTTACGCCCGATATTAGATCTGCGGCTATTGAATCGCTCGGTGGCCAAGCTCAAATTCAAGATGCTTACACTCAGACAGATTGTATCGCAGATCAAGTCGGAGGATTGGTTTGTCACCATAGACCTCAAAGATGCGTATTTTCATGTCTCCATCCTTCCACATCACAGGAAGTTCCTCAGGTTTGCCTTCGGGGGAGAGGCATACCAATATCGAGTACTTCCCTTCGGTCTAGCACTGTCACCCCGCACGTTCACCAAGTGTGTGGATGCAGCTCTGGCGCCGCTGCGTCTGCAGGGCATCCGCATTCTGAACTATATCGACGACTGGCTGATTCTAGCGAATACAGAACAGATGGCGGTTCAGCATCGAGATGCTGTTCTCGCTCATATGTCGAAGCTGGGGTTGAGGCTGAACGCCAAGAAGAGTGTGCTTTCTCCGGCTCAGAGAACCACTTTTCTAGGTGTGAACTGGGATTCGGTAATTATGCGGGCGCAATTATCGCCAACACGCATAGCATCGATCCTGGCAGCCGTCAAAGAACAGAGGCTAGGCCGGGCCGTCACTGTGAAACAGTTCCAGAAACTGTTAGGTCTCATGGCAGCAGCGTCCAACGTGATACCTTTTGGCCTACTGTACATGAGGCCACTGCAGTGGTGGCTCAAAACAAAAGGGTTCTCCCCGAGGGGAAATCCGCTCCGCACGATCAAAGTCACGCGGCGATGCCTACGTGCTCTGGTCATGTGGAAAAACCCGGGGTTTTTATCTCAGGGTCCCGTGTTGGGGGCTCATGTTCGTCGCGTAACGCTAACGACAGATGCCTCTCTCACGGGCTGGGGGGCGACCATGAGTGGTCGCTCATCCCAGGGTCTATGGCAGGAACATCAGCGGCACTGGCACATAAATCGGCTAGAGATGCTCGCAGTGTTTCTTGCATTGAAACAGTTCCTGCCCGACCTCAGGGGCCACCACGTGCTAGTCAGGACAGACAACACGTCGGTGGTCGCCTATATAAATCACCAGGGGGGTCTGAGGTCTCGTCCGTTGGACAAATTGGCACATCGGATCCTCCTGTGGGCCCAAGGGAAATTGCTGTCAATCAGGGCAGTATATATCCCGGGGGCCCTGAATCAGGAAGCAGACAGCCTGTCGAGACAGGGGCCGAGGCCCGGGGAATGGAGACTCCACCCAGAGGTGGTGGAGCTCTTATGGAAGGTATATGGGAGAGCAGAAATAGACCTATTTGCTTCGGCGGAGAATTCTCACTGCCCGCAGTGGTTTTCTCTGACCCATCCAGCCCCGCTGGGGTTGGATGCCATGGTACAGGAGTGGCCGAGGCTACCTCTGTACGCCTTCCCCCCGATTGTCTTGCTTCCAGGAGTTCTGGAGAGGGTACGCCGGGACGGGGCCCAGGTACTTCTAGTGGCTCCGTACTGGCCGACCCGAGTATGGTTTTCGGACCTGATATCTCTCCTGGAAGGCTCTCCGATGGAGATTCCGACCAGGAGGGATCTACTCTCTCAGGCGGGCGGGAGATTCCTGCACCCACGCCCGGAGATGTGGAAACTGTGGGCCTGGCCTCTGAGGGGGCTAGGCTCATAGAGGAAGGTCTCTCAGCTGAGGTCGTAGAGACCATCCTGCACTCCAGAGCTCCGTCCACGAGGAAGCTGTACGCTTTGAAATGGAGACTTTTCTCAGCATGGTGCAGAGAACGCCAGTGGGACCCAGTTAACTGCCCGGTTGGTACAGTGCTGGAGTTCCTGCAGGCAAGGTTCTCGGCAGGGTTGACCCCCTCCACAATAAAGGTGTACGTGGCGGCCTTGGGTGCCTTCCACGTCCCTTTCGGTGGAGTGTCTTTGGGAAGACACCCTCTAATTACACGCTTCCTCCGTGGCACTTTAAGGTTGAGGCCGGCTATGCACTCGAGGGTCCCAGCATGGGACTTGGCCATTGTTTTGAGGGGCTTGTCCGGACCACCGTTCGAACCTCTGGAGGAGGTTTCGGACAAGTTCCTCACCCTAAAAACCATCTTTCTTTTGGCCATATCATCTCTCAAAAGAATAGGAGATATTCAGTCCCTGTCAGTAGGGCCCTCATGCTTAGAGTTTGCGCCTGGGATGGTGAAAGCATTTCTGCATCCCAGGCCGGGTTATGTCCCCAAGGTTCCTACGAGCCCACGGGGCCCCATCACTCTCCAAGCCTTCTGTCCTCCTCCGTTTAAGACGTCAGACCAGGAAAGATTAAATCTGCTGTGTCCTGTGAGGGCACTGGATACTTACGTCCACAGAGCTGCCCTGTGGAGGAAATCTGACCAATTATTTGTCTGTTTCGGACCCCCTAAGAAGGGGGCTCCAGTATCCAAGCAGAGGATGAGCAAGTGGGTGGTCGAGGCCATCTCACTTGCTTATGAAGCGGCCGGGCAGCCGTCTCCACTGGCTGTCCGGGCGCATTCAACCAGGGGTATGGCTGCTTCAAAAGCACTCTTGTCGGGGGCTTCCCTCCACGATATTTGTAACGCGGCCGGATGGTCGTCTCCTTTAACCTTCGTCAGGTTCTATGAACTAGACCTGGCATCTACTGTTGGGGCACAGGTTCTCTCGTAACCGTGTGCTCTTCGGCTTCACACATACGAGACACTTGGTCCTATGGCGATGTGGGTATAAGCGTTCTCACAGCGTTTCGACGCAGCTCGAGTTCCCCGAAAGGGAACGTCTCAGGTTACGTATGTAACCCTAGTTCCCTGAGGGAACGAGACGCTGCCTCGCTTTGCCATACTCCCGGCGTGTCCGTGATCACTTACTTCAGGCTTTATCAGAAGTTAGTTCCTGTTTGTTTTCACGGACGCTTTATAGCTTCCGGTCGATGACGTCATCACGCCGACGATCGATCTTTTTTCCGATGGAATGGTTCTACAGGCGCTTCACGACGCATTAACGCAGAGGCGTTCTCACAGCGTTTCGACGCAGCGTCTCGTTCCCTCAGGGAACTAAGGTTACATACGTAACCTGAGATGGTTTTAAAAATCAAAATCTCTCTCTCTCTCTCTCTCTCTCTCTCTCTCTCTCAGATTCAGATTCAAATAGCTTTATTGGCATGGTGAAGGAAATCTTTACATTGCCAAAGCATTCATAACACTATACGAAATAAATAATAATACAAATAAAATAAAATTACATGAAAATAAACATAGCAATAAAAATGTCCAATCTTCTAATATTTACAAAGTGGTTAGCTCTGTCCTGCTGGAGGCTCTTTTGTCGTGACAGGACTTCACGTATCTGGCAGCCAGGTTTGGGTTCGCTGGGCTTTCTCCGAGCAGGAGTGGGAGTTTGTCCATATTTGATAATTGAAGGAAGTCTTTCTGATGGGTTGTGAAAAGGGGATAGAATGTGTCTCTAATGTTTTTATAATTGGGGCAGAATGTCAGGAAATGTAGCTCTGTTTCCAGCTGCTTCTCTGTGCAGTGAGGACACAGTCGCTCTTCCTTCGGCAGCCAGGTCTGTCTGTGTCTGCCTGTCTCTATGCTCAGACTGTGTTCACTGAGTCTGTACATGCTCAGGACTTTCCTCAGCTTAGGGTCGCTCACTTTACTCAGGTATCCTGCCAATTCATATTTTCTGTTTAGGGCCAAATAGCATTCCAATTTACTCTGTTTCTCTGTTGCAACTGTCCAATGTTTGAGGTATTTTTCTTTTTGTGTTTTAATGATTTGGTTTGGTCTGGCTATGTTTTTATTGTCAGTTTGTGACGTCAGCTCTAAGACCAGTCGGCCGAGGGCGTTGTTCTCTGGCTTCAGCTCTCGGTAGGTCAGGGCTTTGTGATGGAGGGTCTGTTCATCGCTACTTTTTAAGTGGGCATAGAATTTAATGGCTCTTTTTTGAATGGTTATTACCAGGGGGTATAGTCCTAATTCTGCTCTACAGGCATTATTTGGGGTTTTGCGCTGAACTCGTAGCAAGATTTTGCACAGCTCGGTCTGCAGAGTCTCTATTGGGTGTTTGTCCCATGTTGAGAACTCTTGGTCTGAGAGCGGACCCCAGACTTCACTCCCGTACAGCGCGATGGGCTCTATTACGGTCTTCATTATTTTTAGCCAGATTCTGATTGGGATGTCAATTTGTATATTTCTCCTAATAGCATAAAAAGCTCTCCGTGCCTTTTCTCTCAAGTCCTTAACAGCTTTTTTTAAAATTCCCTGTGTTGCTAATATTTATGCCGAGGTAAGTGTAATCCTGTGTGTGTTCGAGGGGCATGTGGTTTAATTTGAAACTATGATGTTGGTCTTGGCGGTTGGGTCTCTTTTGGAAAATCATTATTTTAGTCTTTTTGGGGTTAACTGATAGAGCCCATGACTGACAGAAGTTGTTTAGGAGGTCTAGATGCTGCTGTAGACCCTCTTTAGTGGGAGACAGCAGCACCAGATCATCAGCAAACAGAAGGCATTTGACTTCAGTGTCCAGTAGAGTAAGGCCAGGTGCCGCAGACTGATCCAGGGCCTGTGCTAGTCCATTTATGTAGATATTGAACAGCGCAGGACTTAAGCTGCAGCCCTGTCTCACTCCACGACTCTGAGGGAGGAATTCTGTGTGTTTGTTTCCAATTTTAACTGCAAATTTGTTGTTGGTGTACATTGATTTGATGATGTCATAGGTTTTTCCTCCGATGCCGCACTGGATTAACTGAAGAAAAAGACCTTCATGCCAAATGGAGTCAAAAGCTTTTTTGAAATCAACAAAACATGAGAAAATTTTACCTTTGTTCTGGTTGATTTGCTTGTCAATTAAGGTATGGAGGGTGTATATATGGTCTGATGTGCGATATTTTGGTTGGAAGCCAATTTGACATTTGCTCAGAACATTTTTGTCTCTGAGAAAATGGCCTAGTCTGCCATTTAGGATGTTGCAGAAGAGTTTGCCTAGGTTGCTGTTTACACATATACCACGGTAGTTATTAGGGTCAAATCTGTATCCGTTTTTATGGATTGGGGTTATAAGACCTTTGTTCCAAATGTTGGGGAATATACCTAAACTCAGGATGATGTTAAAGAGCTTGAGAATGGCTAATTTGAATTTGTGGTCAGTGTATCTAATCATTTCATTTAGGATGCCATCGACACCACAGGCTTTTTGCGGTTTCAGGTTTTGTATTTGGTCTAATAGTTCAGCTAGTGTTATTGGAGAGTCTAAGGGGTTCTGGTAGTCTTTGATGGTTGATTCTAAAACCTTTAGTTTGTCACTCAGGGCATTTTGTTCCTGATTTTTGTTTATGTTACTAAAAAGGTTAGAGAAGTGGTTTATCCAAACATCTCCATTCTGAATGGCTAGTTCTTGATGGTAAGATTTGTTTAGTGTATTCCAATGTTTCCAGAAGTGGTTAGATTCTAAGGATCCTTTAATTTCCCTGAGTTGAATTTTTGTGTTCTGTTCTTTTTTCTTTCTTAAAGTATTTCTATATTGTTTAAGTTTTTCGTGATAAAGATGACGGATGTTCTCATTGTCAGCATCTCTCTCTCTCTCTCTCTCTCTCTCTCTCTCTCTCTCTCTGTTGCATGCTGGGAGTGAGTAGAGCGTTGGGTTGCATGTGGGAGAGCGCACGGTCTCAGATTTTTTTCTGGTTTAACCGTTTCCCCCTCCCTGTTTTTTTCTTTTTCTCTTTTTTTTCTGGGCACTAAAAAAGAAAAGAATTTGTTAGGTCTCTTTGAAGTTTGAGGTTACAATGACGTCTACCCCGGAGAGGGGAGCGGCGCCTCTCTCTCTCCGGAATGGATTCAGGTGTGTGCCAGAATTAGGCTCAACAATCGAAGATGTGTTACTAGCAGTTGCCGAAATAATTGGCCACGAAAATATAAACTCTGCCTCGAGGATGAATAAAGCGATTGTTGTATTCTTAAAAAATGAAAGTTTAGTAAAGACGATGATTGAAAACGGAATTTGGGTTAAGGAAACTTACGTGCCTGTAACACCTTTGTCTGCCCCGGCTACGAAAGTTACTATCTCAAATGTACCGCCGTTTATCTGCAACGATGTAATCGTAAAAGAGTTATCTAGGTTTGGAAAAATTTCAGGTGGAGTGAAAACAATTCCGCTCGGATGTAAGAACACAGCGTTAAAACATGTATTGTCCTTTAGAAGGCAAGTTTATATGTTTTTAACATCTCCTGACAAAACGCTTGATGTATCATTTCGCGTGTCTCATGGAGAGAGTTCTTACATGGTGTATGCAAGCACGGATAATTTACGTTGCTTTGAATGTGGAGACATGGGACACAAGCGGTTTAACTGTCCGCATAAACAACGCGTTGACGAAGATCAAGGCCTTCAGAGAGTTGTGGAAAACAATGTGGCGACGGAGAACGTTTTGCTGGCAGATGTGGTCAATGTGGAATCTGAGGTGGTGAACATTCAGAAAGAGATCAACACTGAGGTAAGACAAGCGGTTCATGTTGTAAATGACGATGAAAAGCCAAGTGGCAGTGGTATAAGTGCTGGAAGTGCTAAACAGAATAGCGATAGTCCGGTTTGTGGAATGATTTTGAATAAGAGGAATGTTGCGAGTAGCGATGATGAAATAGATGGAATGTCTGAAGTCACCGAGGGTAGCTTTAGAGATGATGAATCGTGCATTGATGGTGATATGGATAAGGACTATGAAGGAGACTTTTATACTGTTGAACAGATTAATGTTTTCTTAGATGAAACAAAAGGAAAAAGTGTTGAACTTGCTGAGTTTTTTTCTGATCCGAATAAGTTTGTAGAATCAGTGAAACAAATGCGTAGAGAGTGTAGTATTGAAGTATTATCACAACAGAAGAGATTTAGGTTAAAGAAATATATAACAGCAATAAGGAAAAACTCAAGGAATGTTCGGACTAGAGGTCGGAATAAGAGAGGTAAATTAGAATAGGAGCCACATGGGTGTCTGTATCCTTGACTTTTTTTTTCATCTCTGGTTTTGTTTAATTTTTTACCCTGGTTTACCCTGGTTTCTTCTTATGGATATCCTAAGAGTAGGGTCCTTGAATGTGAATGGGGCTAGGGATGGAAATAAGATAGCTTTGTTGAAGGAACATATTGAACCTAAAGAAATTAATGTTATGTTTTTACAAGAAACACATAGTGACGAAAGAAATGAAACTGACTGGGGTTTGTGGTGGGATGGAGAATGTATTTTAAGTCATGGCACTAATGTAAGTGCAGGGGTGGCAATACTTTTTTCATCAAAGTTAAAGATCAATATTTTATCTAAACATGAAATAGAAAAAGGACATCTCCTTGTTCTAAAAGTAGAGATAAAAAGTACAGTTTTTGTTTTTATTAATATTTATGCTTCTACAGTAGGACGTAATAGAATTAATTTATTTCAGAAACTTAAGAATGTTATTTGTGATTGTGATCAGGATGATGTTTTAATTGTGGGAGGAGATTGGAACTGCACTATAGATTTTATTAGTGACAGGAATGGAGAAGAGCCTCACCCTTTATCTGCCTTTTCTTTAAAAAATGTTATGATGCAATCGGAACTTGTTGATATTTGGAGAGAGAAAAACGAAGGAGTTGTGGGATTACAAATGTATAAATTGTTATATCAAGGTTCCAATGTAATAGTATACTAACAGTTTGTTATGTACATAATGCTTTACAGTTTGGAGTTACAGACTGACTACATTCTAAGGAGATCAAGCTAATCAGTCTTTTGTCTTTATGCACTTCCTGATCAATAAGCAACATTGTCAGAGTGATCACATTTGCATCTATTCGTCTGATTGGTACTGTTATGCTGATAGGATTTGGATTGGTGGTCTGATTGGCACTGTGATGCTGATAGGATAAGGACTGGTGACATGGAAATGTATGGGGTGTGTCCCTTTTTACCTAAACAACATGTGCATTCCTTTGTTTAGATTGTCTCCTCCTCTACTGTGTAAATCCCTCCCCCTGTAATGTGGATAAATTACAATGTATACTTTTTTTAACATTTTAGACTTGGACGACTGCAGCCACAGACGGCACGTGTGTTTCTCAATAAAGAGGAACGCCTGCCCGAAAGATATACCCAAGCTCTCCTGGTCTTCACTTCTGAGTTTCCAACAGTTTTGGTGCCGTGACCCGGATAGAGATCCTCACCTGAATCCAGCTCAACAAAGATTCTGACTTCGTTCCACCTGAATCCAGCTCAACAAAGATTCTGACCACGTTCCAGACTGAATCCAGCTCAGCAAAGATTCTGACCACGTTCCAGACTGAATCCAGCTCAGCAAAGATTCTGACTTCGTTCCAGACTGAATCCAGCTCAGCAAAGATTCTGACTTTGTTCCAGACTGAATCCAGCTCAGCAAAGATTCTGACTTCGTTCCAGACTGAATCCAGCTCAGCAAAGATTCTGACTTCGTTCCAGACTGAATCCAGCTCAGCAAAGATTCTGACTTTGTTCCAGACTGAATCCAGCTCAACAAAGATTCTGACTTCGTTCCAGACTGAATCCAGCTGAATTGTTCTGTACAACCAAGGGTTGGTGAGTCACTCTATCTAAAAGAACCATTAAGACCAGTACAAATTTGTTATCCTCTGCACAGCCAGAGAAGAGTTATCAGACAGCTGTAGGGTTTGATTAACTAAGTTATCCTCTAAAAAATGTGTTTTAGAGATGAAAGTTATCCTCTGTTTTCCAGACAGGGAAGGTTAGCATCACAAGCTAATAGTTTGTAAGCCTCAGCAGGGAATAATTGTTTAAGCCTCTGTTTCGGCAGGGAAGAATAGTTTATAAGCCTCTGTTTCAGGCAAGGAAGAATTGTTTAAGCCTCTGTTTTTCAAGCAGGGAAGAACTGTTTTGCCTCTGTTTCTCAGGCAGGGAAGAATTGGTTTGCCTCTGTTCCAGACAGGGAAGAATTAGCATTACCAGCTAATAGTTGTTCAGCCTCTGTTTTTCAGCAGGGAAGATTAGCATTGCAGGCTAATATTTGTGTTGTCCTCTGTTTTACCAAGGAAGGTTAACAGTAGTTTATCTATGTTAACAAGTATACCCTCTGTTAACTAGAGTTTTAGTGTTTTGATTGTGTGGTTACAAAGAATCATGTTTAGAAAGAATGCTAGACTGTTCTCCACAATTGAAAAAGGTGGTCTTGCGACGCCTTTGTGGTCAGATAGTGAATTTAAGTCATTGTTAGGAGAGCACATGGACTCAATTGTGACTGAGTCAGTCAGATTGTATTTGACAAAGAAATATGAGATCCATCCAGACAAGACTTGGTCAATTGATGAATGTAAAAAAGTTTTAGGAGCATGTATTCGCAAGAACAATGTGAAAGGCATTATTTGTTGTCACAGAGAATTTGGTTTAGCGCTAGCTAGACAACAGTCTCAGCGTATCTCAGAGCTAGAGAAACAGAACAAAGAGTTCAGTGCTAGGGTAGCATCTTTGACAAAGAAATTGAACCGCAACAAAGCTGCAGAGAAAACGTCTCCGTTAGGTATGTAACCCTAGTTCCCTGAGGGAACGAGACGCTGCGTCGAAACGCTGTGAGAACGCCTCTGCGTTAATGCGTCGTGAAGCGCCTGTAGAACCATTCCACCGGAAAAAAGATCGATCGTCGGCGTGATGACGTCATCGACCGGAAGCTATAAAGCGTCCGTGAAAACAAACAGGAACTAACTTCTGATAAAGCCTGAAGTAAGTGATCACGGACACGCCGGGAGTATGGCAGAGCGACGCAGCGTCTCGTTCCCTCAGGGAACTAGGGTTACATACGTAACCGAGACGTTCCCTTTCGGGGAACTCGAGATGTGTCGAAACGCTGTGAGAACGCTTATACCCACATCGCCATAGGACCAAGTGTCTCGTATGTGTGAAGCCGAGGCGCACACGGTTACGAGAGAACCTGCGCCCCAACAGTAGATGCCAGGTCTAGTTCGTAGAACCTGACAAAAGTTAGCGGAGACGACCAACCGGCCGCGTTGCAAATATCATGGAGGGAAGCCCCCGACAAAAGTGCTTTAGAAGCAGCCATACCCCTGGTAGAATGCGCCCGGACAGCCAGTGGAGACGGCTGCCCGACCGCCTCATAAGCAAGTGAGATGGCCTCGACCACCCACTTGCTCATTCTCTGCTTAGATACTGGGGCCCCCTTTTTAGGGGCTCCGAAACAGACAAACAGCTGATCAGTTTTCCTCCACAGGGCAGCTCTGTGGACATAAGTATCCAATGCTCTAACAGGGCACAGCAGATTTAATCTTTCCTGGTCTGACGTCGTGAAAGGAGGAGGACAGAACGCTTGAAGAGTAATGGGGCCCTGTGGGCTCGTAGGAACCTTGGGGACATAACCCGGCCTGGGATGTAGAAAAGCTTTCACCATCCCCGGCGCAAACTCTAAACATGAGGGCCCTAAAGACAGGGACTGAATATCTCTTATTCTCTTGAGAGATGAAATAGCCAAAAGGAATATAGTCTTGAGGGTGAGGAACTTATCCAAAACCTCCTCCAAGGGTTCAAACTGAGGCTCGGACAAGCCCCGCAAAACAATGGCCAAGTCCCATGCTGGGACCCTCGAGTGCATAACAGGCCTCAACCTTAAAGTGCCACGGAGGAAACGTGTAATCAGAGGGTGTCTTCCCAAAGACACTCCACCCAAAGGGACGTGGAAGGCACCCAAGGCCGCCACGTACACCTTTATTGTGGAGGGGGTCAACCCTGCCGAGAACCTTGCCTGCAGAAACTCCAGCACTGTACCAACCGGGCAGTTAACTGGGTCCCACTGGCGTTCTCTGCACCATGCTGAGAAAAGTTTCCATTTCAGAGCGTACAGTTTCCTCGTGGACGGAGCTCTGGAGTGAAGGATGGTCTCTACGACCTCGGCCGAGAGACACTCCTCTATGAGCCTAGCCCCCTCAGAGGCCAGGCCCACAGTTTCCACATCTCCGGGCGTGGGTGCAGGAATCTCCCGCCCGCCTGAGAGAGTAGATCCCTCCTGGTCGGAATCTCCATCGGAGAGCCTTCTAGGAGAGATATCAGGTCCGAAAACCATACTCTGGTCGGCCAGTACGGAGCCACTAGAAGTACCTGGGCCCCGTCCCGGCGTACCCTCTCCAGAACTCCTGGAAGCAAGACAATCGGGGGGAAGGCGTACAGGGGTAGCCTCGGCCACTCCTGTACCATGGCATCCAACCCCAGCGGGGCTGGATGGGTCAGAGAAAACCACTGCGGGCAGTGAGAATTCTCCGCCGAAGCAAATAGGTCTATTTCCGCTTTCCCATAAACCTTCCATAGGAGCTCCACCACCTCTGGGTGGATTCTCCATTCCCCGGGCCTCGGCCCCTGCCTCGACAGGCTGTCTGCTTCCTGATTCAGGACCCCGGGGATATATACTGCTCTGACTGACAGCAATTTCCCTTGGGCCCACAGGAGGATCCGACGTGCCAATTTGTCCAACGGACGGGACCTCAGACCCCCCTGGTGATTTATATAGGCGACCACCGATGTGTTGTCTGACCTGACTAACACATGGTGGCCCCTGAGGTCGGGCAGGAACTGTTTCAATGCAAGAAACACTGCGAGCATCTCTAGCCGATTTATGTGCCAGTGCCGCTGATGTTCCTGCCATAGACCCTGGGATGAGCGACCACTCATGGTTGCCCCCCAGCCTGTGAGAGAGGCGTCTGTCGTTAGCGTTACACGACGAACATGAGCCCCTAACACGGGACCCTGAGATAGAAACCCTGGGTTTTTCCACATGACCAGAGCACGTAGGCATCGCCGCGTGACTTTGATCGTGTGGAGCGGATTTCCCCTCGGGGAGAATCCCTTTGTTTTGAGCCACCACTGCAGTGGCCTCATGTACAGTAGGCCAAAAGGTATAACGTTGGACGCTGCTTCCATGAGACCTAACAGTTTCTGGAACTGTTTCACAGTGACGGCCCGGCCTAGCTTCTGTTCTTTGACTGCTGCCAGGATCGATGTTATGCGTGTTGGCGATAATTGCGCCCGCAGAATTACCGAATCCCAGTTCACACCTAGAAAAGTGGTTCTCTGAGCCGGAGAAAGCACATTCTTCTTGGCGTTCAGCCTCAACCCCAGCTTCGACATATGAGCGAGAACAGCATCTCGATGCTGAACCGCCATCTGTTCTGTATTCGCTAGAATCAGCCAGTCGTCGATATAGTTCAGTATGCGGATGCCCTGCAGACGCAACGGCGCCAGAGCTGCATCCACACACTTGGTGAATGTGCGGGGTGACAGTGCTAGACCGAAGGGAAGTACCCGATATTGGTATGCCTCTCCCCCGAAGGAAAACCTCAGGAACTTCCTGTGATGTGGAAGGATGGAGACATGAAAATATGCATCTTTGAGGTCTATGGTGACAAACCAATCCTCTAGTTTGATCTGCGACACAATCCGTCTGAGTGTGAGCATCTTGAACTTGAGCTTGGCCACCGAGCGATTTAATAGTCACAGATCTAATATCGGGCGTAAGCCCCCATCCTTCTTCGGCACGATGAAGTAACGGCTGTAAAACCCAGACTCCCTGCTGGGAGGGGGGACCCTTTCTATAGCCCCTTTTTGCAGGAGTGTCTCTACTTCCTGTCATCACCAGAGCCTGCTCCGGGCCCCCCTCTGTGGGTAGGACACCGCTGAAGGGAGGTGGCCGCCTCTTGAATTGAATGGCGTACCCCCTTTCGATTATCTACAGGACCCAACGAGATATATTTGACAGATGTTTCCATTCGTCTAGAAAATCTACTAAGGAAACCAGCCTCTCGAGGCTGGCCTCTGGTGTGCTTTGAACAGCCAGCACAGCGCCCTGAAGCGGCGGACCGGCAGGGAACAACTGACTTGACTGCTCGGGAGCCCCCCGAGGGGGGCGCGGACCACTCTCGGGTGGTCCGCGGAGACCGACTGCGCCCCGGCATTGCGGCGGGGTTGGCAGCGTGGCCCCCAGAGGGTGCCGCAGGGAAACGGGTACCGTTGGCAGGGGTAAACACCGTTTCCCTACGGGGGGAACCACCCTCAGCGTCCTGACGCTTCTGGTGTCAGGAACGCTTCGACGAGGCCTTCTTGGCGATCAGGACTGTCCTCAGATCAGCCCTGCCCCTCGAAGGCCTCGTCTGAGAGCGCTGCCCCTCGTCCCCGCGCTGAGGGGGAGTTCGGGTGGCGACGCTCTGCTTCTGTTGCACCCTGTGAGCGGAGCTCGTACTCGGCTTGGGCTGCCTGATGTCAGCGGCAGCCCCAGGGACCTGGACCCGGAGAGGGAGAAACTGCTTTAGCGCCGCAGCTTGTTTCTTTGACTCCTGGAACCTCTCGGTGACAGTGTGTACTGCGTCACCAAAGAGGCCGCCAGGAGACAGCGGCGCGTCGAGCAGGAAGCTTTTCTCCCTCTCTTTGATTTCAGTGGGTTTGAGCCACAGATGCCTCTCCATAGCCACCAAGGCTGCCATAGAGCGGCCCACACATCTGGCCGTCTCCTTGGTGGCCCGGAGAGCAAGATCTGC
The DNA here is from genome assembly GCF_024679245.1 of Pseudorasbora parva. NCBI lineage: Eukaryota > Metazoa > Chordata > Actinopteri > Cypriniformes > Gobionidae > Pseudorasbora > Pseudorasbora parva. Next base: position 64,563,865 of record NC_090173.1, read on the forward strand.
TGATGTTCTGAGCTCATTGATTAACCCCCCCCCCACTTCATCACGTCCATCTAGGTCCCTGAGCAGGTCAGCCTGATATCCCTGCATTATTGCCATTGTATGCAGGCATGCAGCAGCCTGACCTGCCGCCGAGTACGCTTTGCCCACCAGTGCCGACGTTGTTTTCAATGGTTTGGTGGGCAAAGTCGGGGCCTTCAGGGACGATGCCGAGGAAGGCGAGAGATGGCTCGCAAAGCGTCTCTTCTACCTTTGGCATCGCCCCATAACCATAGTGCTTCAGCCCCATGATGTTGCTATAGACCGAAGTCTGAGGGCTGAACACACGGTATGACGCCGGTCTCTTCCATGATTTTGCCACCTCTGTCCCGTCGCTGAGGTTCTGAAGCGCGAGAGGGCAGGAATCTTTCATCTAATTTAATAGATCTCTTTCTTCCTGCCTCTGATCTTTCAACGGGCCAGTCGATACTTAATCTGGCCACAGCTCGCTTCAAAACCTCAACGAGCTCCTCACTCGCAGGGGACTGAAGTGGCGAATCTTCAGTCACAATGCTCTCAACGTCCACCTCCTCGGAGCTGGATAGTTGGAGCACCGGCGACTCTCTCGGGGGGGAAGAAACCGCAATGCGTGCTTCCAAGCCCCGAGAAGAGCCGCTGGATGGTTCAGGTGAGGGCAGAGATAAGGCAGCGCCCGTCTCAAACCCCTCTGCAACATCCAATTGTGAACCCCACGACTGCAGCCTCCGCTCTGCCTCGGCAGCAGCGGGACCAGAGCCGCGGGGAACACGAGCCGAGGCACCTTCCTCGAAGAGTGCCCGGCGGGAGCGCAGCGTTCTCAGCGGTAGTCTCTCACAGTGCTCGCAAGCAGCCCCCTCGAGGGCTGCCTGGGCATGCTGCGCTCCCAAGCAGGCAACACAGAGAGTGTGTATCCCCACCCGTGATGTAGCGTGGGCAGGGATGAACACACCTCTTGAACTGACTGCTTTCACTCGCCATTTTTCTATTTATTTATTTTCTCTTTTTTTGTAAATATAGGAATATTTAACAAAAGGGTGGAAAAACTCTTGCAAATAGACAGACAAAAACACCAAATAGACAGACAGGTTCACACAGATCGCTTGCTGAAGGCTCAGAAGCTAGTTCCTGTTTGTTTTCACAGACGCTTTATAGCTTCCGCTCGATGACGTCATCACGCGGACGATCGATCTTTTTTCCGATGGAATGGTTCTACAGGCGCTTCACGACGCATTAACACAGAGGCGTTCTCACAGCGTTTCGACGCAGCTCGAGTTCCCCGAAAGGGAACTGATGTGAATGAAGTTAGTCAGACTGATAACACTTATCCTGACTTACAAACTTTGTTTGAAACAGATGTAGCTATCCAAACAGTAACTGATGTGCCTGTCGATTCAGTGAAGGTATGTGGTGCAAGGAAAAGATCTGGGATTGAAAGTGTTCCTCATAACTCTGTTGAACAAGTACAAACTGTAGCTAAAGGACTAGCACCTAAAGACATAGAAAGATTATCCCAGAGCTTACCCTCAGCACGCACACATTTTTCTGAATTTAGAAGGACATTGTTATCCAAAATGCGTCTCTACGACATGTCGTTAACAGAAGTCACACAGCTGATGTCACAAATTCTAACTGAATCTGAATTCAACAGTTTTGAGTCTGCTGTTACTTCTGAACTACAACATGTCAGTAAGGCGATATGAGAGAAGGTGTTTTGAAAATTCTAAAGAATATCATGGGACCCAAAGTAAACTGGTCCAAAATCACTAACTGTGTGCAAAGGAAAGAAGAAACTGTCAGCGAATACACTGAAAGATTTTGTCAGTCAGCTGTAACTTACAGTGGAATAGTTGATGACTCTGAATGTGTTTTAGATGACCAGGGAGCTTTTGTTCGCGTCTGGTCAGATGGTCTTTTAGCCGAGTACAGAAAAGCATTGCCATTCCTAGATCTAACTTGGTCTAACAATACTCTCAGAAGTAACCTAGAAAGGTTAGCTACATGGGAAAGAGATGCGGATGTTAAGGCAAAAGTAAGAGTAGCAGCAGCTACGTTTAGCACAAGAAATCAAGACAACAGATGGCCTAAGAGAGAAGGCAAATGTAACTACTGTGAAAAATCAGGTCACTGGGAGAAAGAGTGTAGGAAGAAGTTGCAAGATAGGAAAAGAAATGCTATGCATAATTCTGTTCCTTCTCAGCCAGCCTACAATCCTGAAGTAGTTCCGCCAGGGTACACTGAAACTTTAGGACAGCTTGCTCAGGCTCTTCTAAAAGCACAAAAAGAACAGGCAAAAAACTAATTGTTGGGGCTGTGAGTAGCTACCTTTCCCCTGTAATCCATCACAATGACAAGAGAATATTTGTGAAAGGTAGCATAAAAGAGAAAGAGATTGACTTTTTGCTTGATACAGGTGCAGAAATTACAGTAATTCCTACAAAATTGGCTAAAGGTTTAAACATTCCGTACAAGAAAACTAAAATTTGTTTAACTGGTGTAATAGGTGAAGATTCGGTTTTGTATGAAACACCATCCACAGAGGTACAGTTCGGCCCAAAGACTCTGACTACAAAATTGCTATGTGCTCCATTAAATACAGGTGCAATTCTAGGCATGGATCTACTCAGACAAGTACATCTAACTTTAGATATGTCCTCAGAATCTACTAGCATAAAAATTTCCTCAGCACAAGTTTCTACCAATGGTTCAACCCCTCCATGCTTTCTTACAGAATCACCCAATTTGGGCTAAAGATAAGGATGATTGTGGGTTTTTGACAGGCGTAGAACCAGTCAAATTGACAGGAACTCCACCTCCTGTAACCAAACAATATCCAATCAATAAGGAGGCTATACAGGGAATCAAACCTATTGTAGAAAAGTTGTTGGAGCAAGGAGTGCTAGCTAAAACCAACAGTCCCTGTAACTCACCTGTATGGCCCATAAAAAAATCCAATGGGACATGGAGACTCACCATAGACTACAGAGTAGCCAATAAACATATTGATAAAATCACCCCTCTTGTAGCAGATCCATCTACAATTTGTAATGGCTTACCATTAGATTGTAAAGTTTTTTCAGTAATTGATATGTCTAATGGATTCTTTTCTGTACCCTTGCACTCTGACAGCCAGGCATGGTTAGCTTTCACAGTTGACAATGAACAATTCAAGTGGACACGGTTGCCACAGGGATTTCAGAATTCCCCAACCATATACCATCAGGCTGTCAGACGTGATTTGTGTGACCCAGAATGTCCAGTCAAACAGTCCACCATGATTCAATATGTTGATGATATTTTGATTGCCTCTACCGATCACAAGGTACATCAAACTGACTTGAAAGCATTGTTGGACTATTTGCAGAGAAAAGGACACAAATGTAGCTTTCACAAAGCTCAAATTGCTAAAAACCAAGTCACATTTCTGGGTCAAACAATTGGTGCAGGAAATAGATCTATTACACAGGATTGAGCCGCTTCTGTCAAAGCTATACCTCCGCCTAATACTATTAAATCACTCCGATCTTTTTTAGGAACAGCAGGTTACTGTAGACCTTGGATTGAAGAATATGCCTCAATTGCACAACCTCTCTATGACTTGTTGAAAGGCCAAGTTAAAGATTCTGATACTGTTTGTATGGAAGAAATTCAGCTCAAAGCTTTCAATGATTTGAAGAGAGCACTATGTCAAGCACCAGCATTAGGAATTGCCCAATCTGACAGGCCCTTTGTGCTTTATGTCCATGAACACTTAGGCTTCATGACTGCATGTCTAATGCAAGATCATGGGGGCATTTTGCGCCCAATTCATTACTATTCTCGGGTAAACTGGACATAGTCGCTCAAGGGATGGGCCCTTGTCTTAGAGCAGTGCAGGCAGTTCATTTGGCCCTTCAGGCTTCATCAGGAATGGTGTTAGGACAGACTGTAAATGTAAGATGCCCTCATGCAGTGTCCGCACTATTGAATCAGGCAAAAGTCACCTCTGTCACCTCTTCTCGTTGGGGAAATTGGTTAACAACCCTTACAGCCCCGAACATTGTTTTACAGCATGCACCTGTCACAAACCCATCCTCATGTATGATGTCTGCAATGACTGAAGTTTTGTTAGAGGATGAAGGAGAAATGACTCACAATTCTGTTACGCTTACATACGCAGCTACAAGTGAAATAGCAGAAACTCCCATTGAGAATGCAGATTTGGAGTTGTTTGTTGATGGTTCAGCTCAAGTGATTGTAGGTAACAGAAGAGCAGGTTATGCAGTCACTTCCACCACTGAAGTGGTAGCTTCAGGACGTCTTCCAGATCATTATTCAGCTCAAGCTGCAGAACTAGTAGCCTTAACTAGGGCATGCACGCTAGCTTCAGGATCGGTTGCAAATATCTACACTGATTCCAGGTATGCTTTTGGGGTAATTCATGATTTTGGTGTCATTTGGCAAAGTAGACAGTTTCTAACTTCTGCTGGATCCCCCATTAAGCATGCTGGATTAGTAAAAGATCTAATGTTTGCCATGAAACTTCCAAAGAAATTAGCGGTGATCAAAGTGAAAGCACATCTCAAAACTAATACTATGGAAGCTAAAGGTAATGCTCTTGCTGATGTAGCTGCTAAACAAGCTTGTTCCTATGCAACTGTACAAGTATGTTCAGGTAGTACAGCACAGAAGACGATTCTGCCTCCTGAATCAATAATTGACCTGTACAAAGATGTTCCTCTATATGAAGCATGGACATGGTTAGACAAAGGAGCCACAGTGGATTCATCTGGCTGCTGGACCAAGGGGGGAAAGTATGTTGCCCCAGAATCACTGCTTCCATATTTGGCTCAACAAATACACAATTTGGGTCACAGTGGTCCAGCAGCAATGAATCACAGGTTCTCAAATCAATGGTGGAATTCAAAATTCAGAAATGTAGCTAACGAAACAGTCAAAAGATGCGTTACATGTCAGAAAAATATAGATGTGCCAGCAGCAATTACAGCAGCAACACATACCTCAGCTCCACCAGGACCATTTTGTCACCTGCAAGTTGATTACATATCGTTGCCTCCTTGTAAGGGTAAAACTGACGTTTTGGTTGTGATAGACAAGTTCTCAAGATGGATAGAAGCTTATCCAACAGGGCGAGCTACAGCTGCACATACCGCTAAATGTCTTGTCACTGATTTCATTCCTAGATGGGGATTACCAGATTCCATTGACTCAGATCAAGGTACACACTTCACAGGACAGGTAGTCAAGGAAGTGTCTAAAATGTTGAAAGTTAAGTGGAATCTTCACTGCCCCTACAGGCCACAAGCATCAGGACAGGTTGAACGTGCCAACAGAACAATCAAAACCAGACTAAGCAAAATGCATCAGGAAGGAGTATCATGGGTTGAGGCGCTGCCAGCAGTTCTGTGTAATATGAGAGCGTCACCTAACAGATCCGTAGGACTGAGCCCTCATGAGATTATTACAGGACGGCCAATGCAGATGCCAGGCGTGATTGATCTTAGAAATGCTGATGTTCACATTGCGTCAGATGCCCTGATCACTTACTGTGAAAACCTCACAAAGGCAGTACAGAGTGCCCGAGAGAGATTGAGTCATGTTGGCAGACGCCACCAGAAGGTGGACACACGATCATCCTAGGTCAGTGGGTGATGATAAAGTCATTCAAAAACAAGCCCTTAGAGCCTAAGTGGCATGGACCACATCAAGTGATGTTGATTACAGCAGCTGCACTGTTGTGTCAGGGAAGGAAAGCTTTGACGCATGTGTCACACTGTAAAGTTGTTCCTCCACCGACAGGGATAGGTTAGGACACACGGACCAGTGAGGAGCCCAGGAAAGAACCTAATGCAACAGGCATCGGGGGCCAATCCTGCGGTGAAGATTCCCTCATAGGCTTTCTCCTACCCACTAGTCCATCCTTACGTCACTGTTCTTTAGGTGTCGCAGGAATTAAGACATAGGGAAAGAAGGAACAACAATAGCAGACTCAGATTGAACAGAGGAAACAACCCCAATGTTTGCAGTCTTTTAGAACAAATACTGCTCTGCTGTGTTTTGTTTTCTTTTTTACTCTGTGCAAATACCACTTGATGGCTGTCCCCAGATCGATACGCACCGACTTCCTTACCTGCGTATGAAGCCACAACCTCTAGAGGACAACTAGACTCACTACCGAGCCAATTGTCATGAAAAAAAAAAAAATACACAACGCAGAGATTCACCTACGGGACCTTCAGTCATCTATCAACATGATCAAGATTGCCTTGCTACTAATCATCATGGACAGCGCACAAAGTGTAGACTCCAGAAACAACATATTCTTAGGGCTTATGAATATGTCAAGAAATGCCATGTTTGCTGGAAAGATGTCTGCATGCCACACCCGCTTCAGGAGAAGCAAGAATCCCATGGGTGGCATATGATGGGAGGAACTTCTGGTCTACAACATCCTACCCAGTCAATTCAACGGCAGGGTCACCCTGGTTTTCTACATAATTCAGCTCCAACCACAAACCAGAAGATGGCTGCATTCAAGGACTCACTTATGCACAAACACGGTGGTCAAGTACTCTTGAACAAAATCCAACAAGATATTCTTGATCTTTAAGCAAAATTACATCAGATGACTGAAGATAATTCTTCATGGTTCGGAAACCTGTAAGGTCAACAAATGACTCACAAGGACTATTCCAATCACAAAAGAACATTACCCGTAAGAACTACACGGACCCTAGTGGCATGTTTGTTTCTGTGTCAGCATGTCATTCGTCACTACAGACAATCAACACAGAGCAAGTGATATGTGCCTGTAACTTTTTCAAGTTACATGAATTGAAGATGGGGCTTATGCTAACAAACATAAGCTATAGAATGGACTTATAAAGGTTTAAATTTGTATTATGTGAGAGTTATTAGAACTCTCAAAGGGGGGACTGTGGGATTACAAATTTATAAATTGCTATATCAAGGTTCCAATGTAATAGTATACTAACAGTTTGTTATGTACATAATGCTTTACAGTTTGGAGTTACAGACTGACTACATTCTAAGGAGATCAAGCTAATCAGTCTTTTGTCTTTATGCACTTCCTGATCTATAAGCAACATTGTCAGAGTGATCACATTTGCATCTATTCGTCTGATTGGTACTGTTATGCTGATAGGATTTGGATTGGTGGTTTGATTGGCACTGTGATGCTGATAGGATTAGGACTGGTGACCTGGAAATGTATGGGGTGTGTCCCTTTTACCTAAACAACATGTGCATTCCTTTGTTTAGATTGTCTCCTCCTCTACTGTGTAAATCCCTCCCCCTGTAATGTGGATAAATTACAATGTATACTTTTTTTAACATTTTAGACTTGGACGACTGCAGCCACAGACGGCACGTGTGTTTCTCAATAAAGAGGAACGCCTGCCCGAAAGATATACCCAAGCTCTCCTGGTCTTCACTTCTGAGTTTCCAACAGAGTGAAGCAGTATACTTGGGTTAGAGTTACAGAGAATAAGATTAGTGCTGCGCGTTTAGACAGATTTTACGTGAAGAAAGAGATGTGTAATAGAGTTGTGAACACACAAATAATTCCAAATGTTATTTCGGATCATCATCTTGTTACTTTACATATATCATTGTCAAAAACAACTCCCCAGTTTTATTATTGGAGATTTAACACCAAACTCCTGTTAGATCATGATTTTTGTGAACATTTTACATTTTTTTGGAATGTTTGGGTTACTCAGAAAAGTGATTTTGAAAATCTGCTTCAGTGGTGGGAAGTGGGAAAAGTTCAGATCAAACTTTTATGTCAGAATTTTTTGTTGCAAACACAAAATACATTCATGCATGGATTGGCTTTTTTTGGAACAAGAAATTTGGGAAATTCAAAATAGTATGATAAATAAAAATAAAAATGTTTCTGCTTTGCAAGAAAGATTAAATGTTAACAAACAAGAATTAAGGGAAATGTTACAAGAGAGAGTAAAAGCAGCCTTAGTTAGATCACGTTTTGTATCAGTGCAAGAGATATGGATGCTCCAACAACCTTTTTCTTTAATTTGGAGAAAAAACTTATTCATCCGAACTTTATGCATGGTCTTGTTAAACCAAATGGGACAATTACTTCAGATCCTCAAGAGATGAGAAGACTTGCAGTAGACTTTTATACAAATTTATATGCAAAAGAAGAGACTGTTATTTGCCCTTCAAGCGAACTTTTTTCGGATCTGCCAGTTTTGGATAAACAAGATGCACAAATCTTAGAATGTTATTTTTCCTTCGGAGAAGTGACTGAAGCAGTTAATAAGCTTGGTACAGGAAAAGCACCAGGTATTGATGGACTACCGGCAGAGTTTTATTTATTTTTTTTGGAAAGAAATTGGTCAAGATTTTTTTGTGTGTGTTAAAGGAAAGTTATAATTTGAAGAGACTCCCTAAAAGTTGTCAGCGGGCTGTTCTCTCTCTAATTCCAAAAAAAGGAGATCTGTGTATGCTAAAAAATTGGAGGCCTGTGTCTGTTCTTACCACTGATTATAAGATTCTCTAAGTGTATTGTCAATAGACTTAAAAATGTGTTGGAGAAATTAATATTTGAGGATCAATCCAATTGTATACCTAAGAGATCTATTCATGACAATTTGTTTTTAATGAGAGATATTTTAAAATATGCTAAGGTGTATAATGTTGATTTTGGTATTGTTTCCCTAGATCAAGAGAAGGCTTTTGATCGTGTAGATCATCAATACTTGTACCATGTTCTTAAGTGTTATGGTTTTGGAGAACATTTTTTGTCTTGGGTAAAAGTGTTGTATTATGATGCTACATGTTTGATAAAAGTCGGAGGTGGTTTGAGTGTTCCAGTAAAAATGGAAAAAGGCATTAGACAAGGATGCCCAATGTCTGGACAACTTTATAATTTGGCAATCGAACCATTACTGTGTTTGATGCGGAAAAAAATAAAGGGTATAGTTATAACAGGAGCTTTAAGGAAAGAATCTATTATACTCTCTGCGTATGCAGATGATATTTCTGTGATAATCCAAAATACAGAAGATGTCAAATATTTAGAAGAAAGTTTGGAAGTGTATGGAAAACTTTCTTCAGCCAAACTTAACTGGGGGAAAACAGAAGCCTTATGGTTTGGATCTAACAAAAACATTTCTTTGCCTAAACTCCCCAAAAAAATTCAATGGAATAAAACAGGCTTTAAATATTTAGGGGTATATATGGGCAGTGATGATTTTGAAAAGAAAAATTGGGAAGGGTTAGTGGAAAAAGTCCGTGCTAAGTTGTCTAAATGGAAATGGTTGCTACCCCAGTTGTCGTATAGGGGAAGAGTACTGATTTCCAACAATTTAATCGCCTCAACACTCTGGCATAAGTTTATGGTTCTTGATCCACCTTTCAATCTGATCAGAGAAATACAGAAAATGCTGGTGGATTTTTTTGGTCAGGACAGCATTGGCTAAAGCCTGCTATCCTTTTTTTGCCAGAGCATGAAGGTGGACAGGGACTTATTGATATAAAGTCCAGATTGGCAACTTTTCGGTTAATGGCTGTTCAACGCCTTCTTTATCATCAGCCTCATGTTTGGATGGATGTTGCATGTGCCCTTTTACGTAAAGCTGGAAGAATGGGACTGGATAAACAATTATTCACAATGGAATTAAAAGGAACTTTGCTTGGAGGACTTACACCTTTTTATATTGGTGTTTTGGAATTATGGCGGACTTTTTCTCTCTAGGGAATGGGAGAGTCCTGATGTATGGATTTTTGAAGAACCTTTGTTTTTTAATGATCTTCTATCTACTGGTCTTTTGTCAATCTTTTGTCATCTGATTCTATCAGAGTTGCACTGACTTCGGCTGGAATATCTAAGTTAAGTGATCTCAGAAGAGGATGTGGATGGATAGAGGCAAGAGAACTGGCTGACAAAGTGGGGTTCAGATCTGTACGTACCACTCAACGAGTGATTGATGAACTAGAATTGGTACTCCCAAGATCAGTAAGAGACTTTATAAATGTTACCACCGTCAAGACATGTAAAGAGCCATATGTTTTCCCTGATTTCAAAATTGATTTAAAGACTGACGATTGGGAGGAAGTTCCTGGAATTATATTGTCATTAAGAATTCCAGAATTGGATTTTTTCAGAACTATACCAAGAAAGACCATGTACAGGATATGTGTGAAAAGTTGTAACTATAAAAGTTTAAAAGACTTGAAAGAAAGTAAATGGACTTTGGTGTTGGAGTCAGGCTCTTCCCCGAAAGGAAGCTGGCGGTCCCTGTACAAAAGACCCATTGAAAAACGAGTAGGAGACCTTCAGTGGCGGATTGTACATGGGATATTAGCTACGAACAGACACATAGCACGGCTGGATCCTTTGATAGGGGAGGGCTGCCCTTTTTGTGGTGAATCTGAGACTATTTTCCATGTTTTTATGCAATGTTCTCGTTTAAAAAATATTTTGGAGCTTGTGAAATGTTGGAGTTTGAAGATGTTAGGTTTTTTTGGTCTCAATTTGTTCATTTTTGGTCCAAAATATTCTGTGGAATTTTTTTGTATGGTATTACCAAATTAGCAATTTGGTGTACCAGGAAGAACAGAGTAGAAGCAAAGGGGGGTGAAATAGATCCGGTTATTATGGTTAATTGTTTTGTTAAAAAAAGATTAACGTTGGAATATGCTTTTTATAATCTAACAAACAATGTGATGTATTTTTATCATTTTTGGGGGGTGGAAGGGTTTTTATGTGAACCTGATGTTTTGGGGGGTTTTAAAGTAAATATTCTTTGAGGAGGGTTGTTGGTGAATGGTAAATGTTTTGGTGTTTGGATGTGGACATTTAAAATTTTGTGGAATGTTCTCGTTTTAATTTTTTTTAGTAATGTATAAATAAAAGACATTCTAAAGTCAAAAGTCTCTCTCTCTCTCTCTCTCTCTCTCTCTCTCTCTCGGTGTGAGTGTGAGTGTGATTGTGAGTGAATCTTTCACTTTTCTTTTTTTCTGGCTTTTCTTCCTTGTTTTGGGTTATTGTTAAAAGTGGTGGTTTATTTGGTTGTTTGGGCCGCGTGCTACCGTTTACTTTTGCGGGCAGCATGACGGCCCCACGTATGCAAGGTTTGAGTAAACTCACGCGACGCCATGGAGTGAAAGTTGCGTCCGCGGTGAGCGTTGAGGACTGCTGCCTGGCTGCAGGAGAGGTTGTTGGGCATGGACATATCATGTCAGCCTCCAGAATGAACAGTGCCACTGTCATCTTTCTTAGCTCGGTTGAAAAGGCAAAAGAGTTAGTTGAGACCGGAATTGTTATTGATAATCTTTTTACGCATGTTCTCCCACTTTCTATGCCGTCCAAAAAAGTGCTGTTGTCCAATATTCCGCCCTTCATAGGTGACGAAACTTTAGTACAAATTTTTTCACGTTATGGAAAATTGGTGTCACCTATAAAAATGATACCAATTGGTAGTGGATCTCCACTTTTAAAACATGTCGTTTCATTCAGGCGATTCGTTTATATGGTCCTAAAGGACGATGAGGATTTGGATCTTTCTCTGCATCTCAAAGTTGACGAGTTTGACTATGTTATTTATGCTACTACGGACAAGATGAAGTGTTTTAAATGTGGCGAGGTGGGTCTTTTAATTCGCGCGTATCCTGGTAAGAATACAGACAACGGTTCGGCGGCTGATGGCATAGCTGACAATGTTAGTGAACCGGTCCCTGGTCCGTCAAACGCGGCTCTACCTGTGGCGGAGACAGGTGCGGCGGAGGACAGGGCTGTGGAGAATCCGCCCGCGGCTGAGAGTGCGGTGATTCAGGTAAATGACCCCAAAAATGTGGTTGAGGTAACAAGACCGGGTGATGCTGATACATCAAACATTTCATCTTGCAAATTGAACATGCAAATAAGTGATAGCGCACCTAATGTTTTGCTGCCTGATTTGTTTTGTGATGGCATTGAAATGGAGACAGAACAGAGAGATTTCAAAGTTCCATCAAAAAGGAAAAAATCTGACGAGTTTCAAATGGTGAGAGCTAAGAAAGCTGACGTGGAGGATTTATATGGTGAAAGTGATAGCGAGTCTTCTGATTCTAGCGTTTTCTGAAAGCTACAAAAAACAGGAGAGGGGTCAGTGTAAGTGATTATTTTTCTGATACAAAGCAGTTTGTTGAGAAAACCAGGCTTTTTATGTCGGAAGGTTTGTTTACAAACAAGGAAATATATCGATTAAAGAAGATAGTGAGAAAACTCAATTCTGACAATACCAATGAAGGTAGTGAGAAAGTTTAATAGCCTGGCTAGTAATATGGTGTGTATGTGTGGAGTGTTGCTATGTTTCTTAATCTCTTTCATTTCTCAAAATATGAGTGAAGTGAATATTGCGACTTTAAATGTAAATGGACCAAGGGAAATGGGAAAAAGAGCAGGCATTTTTTAGTTGGTTAAACAAAAAAGAATAGATGTTGTTATGTTACAGGAAACGCATAGTGACTTAAGGAATGCTGCTGATTGGGCTGATAAAAGAATATTTAATCTTGGCTGGGGATTTTAATTGTATATTGTCGAATTTAGACAGAAATCATATTGAACCACACTTGCCCTCTCGTAATCGGTTAATCCAGATTGTTAAAATGCATGAGTTATGTGATGTTTGGAGGCAGTTATATGAGACACAGAAACAATATACTTGGACTCATATTCGAGACAGTGTAGTTTCGTCAAACACGAAAAGATTGGATAAGGTTCTACTTGTTCAAGCATCAGTGTAACATTGTACGAAAATGTTTAAATACCCCACTGAGTTTTTCAGATCACAGTATGGTGCAGTGTTCTGCTTTTTTAAACTCCATTAAGCCAAGGAGTGCTTACTGGCAGTTAAACACTACTTTGTTAAATGACAGGTATTTTAAAAACATGTTTAAACTGTTTTGGAATGATTTTAAGACCACAAAGGGATCTTTTAAGTCTCTACGACAGTGGTGGGATTTTGGGAAAGCCCAAATAAAACAATTCTGTTTGCAGTATACTCAAAACATCACTAGAGAGACAACATTGAGTATGAACACCTTAGAGAACGACATTTTAAAACTTCAAGATTTAGTTGAGTCAACTGGTGGCCAAGGTTATTTGGATTCCATGTCAACTAAAAGGTCACAATTGGCTGATTTGCTGGGTATTGAAACACAGGGGGCTCTGGTCAGGTCCAGGTTCCAGAGTGTGGACCAGATGGATGCTCCATCCAGGTTCTTTTTTAATTTGGAGAGGAAGAACGGCCAGAGCAGAGTCATCCATGCTCTGCGTTCTGAGTCTGGAGGATTATTGACAGACCCTGCAGACATTCGTAGGAGAGCAGTTGTGTTTTATGAAAACCTGTATAAAAATGAACTTGGGGTGGAATACAGGAGTGACAGTGAATTTTTCAATGACTTAACCCAGGTGTCTGAGGAAGTCAATGCTGTTATCTCTGGTGCTTTGAATATGGGCGAACTGGAGTCTGGAAAGGCGCCGGGCATCGACGGCCTGCCAGTAGACTTTTACAAGTCGTTCTGGTCAGAGCTGAGAGAGGACCTACTGGAGGTGCTGAATGAGAGTTTGGCTGAAGGCCAGCTGCCTCTGAGCTGCCGTAGAGCAGTTTTAACCCTCCTGCCCAAGAAAGGCGACCTTACAGACATAAAGTGCTGGCGACCTGTATCACTGCTCTGTAGCGATTATAAACTGCTTTCGAAAACCCTGGCTAATAGGCTAGCAGGAGTGATGGATGGGGTCATTCATCCTGACCAGACCTACTGTGTTCCTAGCAGGTCAATATTTGACAATGTGTCTTTGGTTCGTGATGTTGTAGAGGTCTCCAAGATGTTAAATTTGGATTGTGGGTTAATCTCATTAGACCAGGAGAAAGCATTTGACCGCATTGAACATTGCTATTTGTGGAGAGTTTTAGAGGCCTTTGGGTTTTGTCAAAATTTTATAAATTGTATTAAAGTTCTTTACAGTGGCGTTGAGAGTATCCTGAAGGTGAACGGTGGTTTATGTGCTCCTTTTAAAGCTTATAGAGGTGTAAGACAGGGCTGCTCATTGTCTGGTATGCTCTATTCTTTGGCAATAGAGCCACTTTTACAACAGATAAGAGTCAAACTTCATGGTATATGTTTTCCAAACTGTAAAAATAATTTTATATTGTCAGCTTATGCCGACAATGTTATTGTCATGATTAGTAGGCAAAGTGACATACAGGTTTTGTTAGGTTTACTTAAAACTTTTAAAGGTTTATCTTCGGCGAGTATAAACTGGAGTAAAAGCGAAACGTTATTGTTAGGTAAGTGGACCGGTGGGAAACCAGATCTCCCTGAAGGCCTAGGTTGGGGAAAATTAGGTTTTAAATATTTAGGGGTGTATCTTGGTGATGATTTTACAATGCAAAAAAATTGGGAAGGAGTCATTGAAAAAGTTAAAGGTCGCCTGGATAAATGGAGATGGTTAATCCCAAAGATGTCATATAGAGGGCGTATATTAATTATAAATAATTTGGTTGCTTCTTCGCTATGGCATAGGGTTGCATGTATTGATCCACCCTCACAGTTGTTAGTAAAAATCCAGGCCATTTTAGTAGACTTCTTCTGGGATAAATTGCATTGGGTGTGTTATTCTGCACACCCACAGAGTGTGTTATTCTTGCCTAAAGATGAGGGTGGACATGGCCTAATACATCTTCACAGCAGAATAGCAACGTTTCGGTTGCAATTTATACAAAGATTACTAGCTGGTTCAGATTAATTTAAATGGTGTTCTGTTGCATATGTGATTTTGCAAAGTCTCGAGAATCTGGGACTGGACAAAACACTTTTTTTACTGGACCCTATGAAGTTGAACATTTCTGGTCTACCAGTTTTTTATAAGAACCTCTTTAAGGTGTGGAGTCTTTTTGTTTTTAAAGAAACAGAGAGTCCAAAGTCACTTAATTGGCTGTTAGAAGAGCCTCTAGTCCGTGGAGCACGTCTGGATTTGTCTGCCAGTGGACTTTTCCCAGGACTTAACAAGACACTCATTGGCAGGAAAGTCATCACTGAGACAATTATTGAAAGTATCAGGACCTGTTTTTAAAAATAAAGAAGCAATGGCTCAACATCTGGGAATTCGATCAACCCGTGTAGTTGCACAGCTATTGGAGAAATGGCAGATGGTTCTTAATACAACGGAAAGAACTTTGTTGACGGAGTATTGTGATGGACTCTGTGAACCAAATCCTGAAGACTCTTTTCCGGGTTTATTTCTTTCAGTGAACCTAGAAGAGGTTTCTGGAGTGTTTTTAAAAATTGCTGAATTTTTGTCTGTAGACTTTTTTTCTTGTACTGGGAAAATGTTGTATAAGTATTGTGTTGTTATTTTTAACAAAAAAATGTTAAATAAGAAAACTGATACTCCATGGCGTGGTTTTTTAAAATTGAATGTGGATAACAAACCTGAGTGGAGAGCACTTTATAAACCACCGTTGACAGGTGATTTACAGTGGAGAGTTCTCCATGGCGCTGTCGCCGTCAATGCTTTTATTTCAATTTTAAATCCTGAAATTGATGATTTATGTCCTTTTTGCACTGAAAGGGAAACTATTTTTCATGCATTTGTAAATTGTGCAAGATTAGAGCCTCTTTTTCTGTCTTTAGAAAATATTTTTCAGAGGTTTAGTGAAACTTTTTCTACAGTGTTATTTATTTTGGGTTTTAAATATGTTTGGAAAAGAAGATTTGTTGTCAATTGTTGAATTTTCTGCTAGGCCAAGCAAAAATGGCTATTTATATAACTAGGAAAAAGAAAGTTGACCAACACTTGGAGCAGAATATAGTTGTTATATTTTCAAATATGTTGAAAGCAAGAATATTGATTGATTTTGCGTATTACAAGCATATGGATGATCTGATAACTTTTGAAGGTATTTGGTGCTGTAATGAGGCTTTGTGCTCTGTAGTTGAAGGTGATTTGGTTTTTACACATTTTTTGTGAGTCGGGGTTACTCTTAATATTTATTGATATTGTGAGTTAAATATACTGTGAAATGTATTTGTAATAAACGTTTGTTAAAAATCAAAATCTCTCTCTCTCTCTCTCTCTCTCTCTCTCTCTCTCTCTCTCTCTCTCTCTCTCTCTCTCTGTGTGTGTGTGTGTGTGTGTGTGTGTGTGTGTGTGTGTGTGTGTGTGTGTGTGTGTGTGTGTGTGTGTGTGTGTATGTATGTGTGTGTGTGTGTGTGTGTGTATGTGTGTGTGTGTGTGTGTGTGTGTGTGTGTGTGAGAGAGAGAGAGAGAGAGAGCTGGTAAGAGTGTAGGGGAGGTATGTGTGTGTGTGTGTGTGTGTGTGTGTGTGTGTGTGTGTGTGTGTGTGTGTGTGTGTGTGTGTGTGTGTGTGACCTGGTAATCCCTACGTTATGGGGACAAAATGTCCCCACAAAGATGGCAATATCCGAAATCCTTGTCCTTGTGGGGACATTTTTAGGTCCCCATGAGGAAAGCATCTTATAAATCACACAGAAGGAGTTCTTTTGAGAAAGTAAAAATCCAGAATGTTTCCTGTGATGGGTAGGTTTAGGGGCAGGGGCAGTGTGTGTGTGTGTGTGTGTGTGTGTGTGTGTGTGTGTGATGGGTAGTTTTAGGGGCAGTGTAGGGGGATAGGATGTACAGTTTGTACAGTATGAAATCCATTACGCCTATGGAAAGTCCCCATAAAACATGGAAACACGACATGTGTGTGCGTGCGTGTGTGTGTGTGTGTGTGTGTGTGTGTGTGTGTGTGAGAGCTGCACAATCTTTGCTCTCTCTCTCTCTCTCTCTCTCTCTCTCTCTCTCTCTCTCTCTCTCTCTCTGTGTGTGTGTGTGTGAGCATCACAATCTCTGCTTTCTCTCTCTCTAAGTGTGTGAGTGTGTGTGTGTGTGTGTGTGTGTGTGTGTGTGTGTGTGTGTGTGTGTGTGTGTGTGTGTGTGTGTGTGTGTGTGTGTGTGTGTGTGTGCGTGTGTAAGAAGACAAAAAAAAGAGAGCAGTCGCTAGAACAGTGAGAAAACACGTCAGCCCTGTATGAGAACAGGAAGTGGAAGCCTTCAGAACTGCCTTAATTCTCCGTGGCATTGATCAACAAGCTGCTGAAAGCATTCTTTAGAAATGTTGGCCCATATTGATAGGAGAGCATCTTGCAGTTGATGGAGATTTGTGGGATGCACATCCAGGGCACGAAGCTCTCGTTCCACCACATCCCAAAGATGCTCTATTGGTTTGAGATCTGGGGACTGTGGCGGCCATTTTAGTTCAGTCAACTCATTGGCATGTTCAAGAAACCAATTTGAAATGATTTGAGCTTTGTGACATGGTGCATTATCCTGCTGGAAGTAGCCATCAGAGGATGGGCACATGGTGGTCATAAAGGGATGGACATGGTCAGAAACAATGCTCAGGTAGGCCGTGGCATTTAAACGATGCCCAATTGGCACTAAGGGGCCTAAAGTGTGCCAAGAAAACATCCCCCACACCATTACACCACCACCACCAGCCTGCACAGTGGGAACAAGGCATGATGGATCCATGTTCTCATTCTGTTTACGCCAAATTCTGACTCTACCATCTGAATGACTCAACAGAAATCGAGACTCATCAGACCAGGCAACATTTCTCCAGTCTTCATCTGTCCAATTTTGGTGAGCTTGTGCAGATTGATGACTCTTTTTCCTGTTTGTAGTGGAGATGAGTGGTACCCGGTGGGGTCTTCTGCTGTTGTAGCCCATCCGCCTCAAGGTTGTGTGTGTTGTGGCTTCGCAAATGCTTTGCTGCATACCTCGGTTGTAGCGAGTGGTTATTTCAGTCAAAGTTGCTCTTCTATCAGCTTGAATCAGTCGGCCCATTCTCCTCTGACCTCGAGCATCAACAAGGCATTTTCTCCCACAGGACTGCTGCACACTGGATGCTTTTCCCTTTTCACACCATTCTTTATAAACCCTAGAAATGGTTGTGTGTGTAAATCCCAGTAACTGAGCAGATTGTGAAATACTCAGACCGGCCCGTCTGGCACCAACAACCATGCCACGCTCAAAACGGCTTAAATCACCTTTCTTTCCCATTCTGACATTCAGTTTGGAGTTCAGGAGATTGTCTTGGCCAGGACCACACCCCTAAATGCACTGAAGAACTGCCATGTGATTGGTGGATTAGATAATTGCATTAATGAGAAATTGAACAGGTGTTCCTAATAATCCTATACATTATACAGCACAGATGTACACAACAGAAAATTCCCTCGGGAGATAAAACGACCTGCATTTAAGCAGCATGAACTCAATGTCAGGGCAACAGAGACTTTTGGCTTTCTCGTTGATGCGAGTGGCCCAAGAGGTGGCTCAACGATTTCCGGAGGAATAAGAAGCGCCGTCCGTAAAATGCCCCTTGTCCCCAGTGTCGAGTTCGAGGTGCTCGGTACGACTGTGCTGAATTGCCTCAGT
This sequence comes from Pseudorasbora parva, assembly GCF_024679245.1. NCBI lineage: Eukaryota > Metazoa > Chordata > Actinopteri > Cypriniformes > Gobionidae > Pseudorasbora > Pseudorasbora parva. The sequence continues at coordinate 64,582,355 of NC_090173.1, forward strand.
CAAATGGATAAGTGACAGTGTGCGCAACAATAGCACAACCATGAAAAGTCGAGAGAGCCCAAAGCCACTGCCTCGATGCATCAACCCGCCCATGGGCGTGATTTAGTTGCTTAGTTGCTTCTATTGCTCCCCTCTTCTCTCAATGCCTCTATTGCTCTCTCCTCTTTTGTGTTGTTTAGTTGCTTCTATTGCTCTCCTCTTCTCTCAATGCCTCTATTGCTCTCTCCTCTTTTGTGTTGTTTAGTTGCTTCTATTGCTCCCCTCTTCTCTCAATGCCTCTATTGCTCTCTCCTCTTTTGTGTTGTTTAGTTGCTTCTATTGCTCCCCTCTTCTCTCAATGCCTCTATTGCTCTCTCATCTCTCTCCTCTTTTGTGTTGTTTAGTTGCTTCTATTGCTCCCCTCTTCTCTCAATGCCTCTATTGCTCTCTCATCTCTCTCCTCTTTTGTGTTGTTTAGTTGCTTCTATTGCTCCCCTCTTCTCTCAATGCCTCTATTGCTCTCTCATCTCTCTCCTCTTTTGTGTTGTTTAGTTGCTTCTATTGCTCCCCTCTTCTCTCAATGCCTCTATTGCTCTCTCCTCTTTTGCATTGTTTAGTTGCTTCTATTGCTCTCCTCTTCTCTCAATGCCTCTATTGCTCTCTCCTCTTTTGTGTTGTTTAGTTGCTTCTATTGCTCTCCTCTTCTCTCAATGCCTCTATTGCTCTCTCATCTCTCTCCTCTTTTGTGTTGTTTAGTTGCTTCTATTGCTCTCCTCTTCTCTCAATGGCCCTCATTTATCAAAAGTGCGTACACCAAATTTCCAGCGTACACCTTGCGTACACCCAAACCCACGGTAACTTTGAGATTTATCAATATGGACGTTGGCGTACGGCACGCTCAAATCCTACGCCAGCTCAGGAGGTGGTGTACGCACGTTTGAGTTAGTTGGAAAATGCGCAGAAAAGCAATTCCTAACACCACAAAACGCTCTGACAAGATATGCTATATTATGACCCACTATTAAAAACCACAACACCAACATTCAGTGTTTATTTTTTTGCAACATGAACGTCAATGTTTAATTTGTGTGACTTTACCAAAGCGTTTGATTTGTAGGCATATGTATTCCTCCAGTCGCGATCACGACTGTGATCGTGACAGGCTCGAGCCTGTGCGCTTTATCTGACGGTTCAGGCCCGTCTGGCCCGGCAGCTGCGCACGGACAGGGACTAAAATAATTCAGACTGACAAAATAATAAAAATGACCTTCTTCTTTTAAATAATAATAAAATCAATAAAAACGACATTATTCTTCTGAATAACAAGCATCATTAATAATAATAATAATAATAATAATAATTAAAGCTGCGAGCAGCATTTAGCGGGGTTCAAGCCATTTAAGGTTTTTAAGCATTTGACACCTTTTGCATGAAAGGCTTTTAAGCACTGAATGAATTTGAGAGATATCAGGTGAAATGAAGTGATAAACGGACAAAATGTGATTTTAAATATTATAAATAATGACTTTATAAAGTCTAAATATGAATTGATCAGGAGAGTGCAGAGAATCATACTGCTGTGGTTTGGTTCCGATCAGGCAAAAAACCTAGGACTAGTTTGCAAAACGAGGTTTTTAACATAATTGTGAATATTTAAATAAAGATTTGATTGACAGTATTGGTTATAGAGGCAAAGTTGTTCAGTATGAGAAGATCTATCATAATATATGCATATTATGTGGCTGTTTTAACCCCACCTGATTACAGAGATTCACCATAGGGAATACATGGTTTTCAAAGCTTTTTAACACTTATAGCGCCCCCTATACTCCGATCTCCATAAAACTTTGCATGTGTCTTCAACATGTTATGCCACATATACCCAACAATTTCCGTGAAGTTTTGAGTTTTCCCTTAGGATTTATAGGCATTTGAGTGTATTTTGCCACGCCTCTTTTCTAAATGGCCCTGTTATAGCCATCCAAATGCAAAAAATCTACTTTTTTTTGATAATTATTGATCTAGAGAGTCCAGAGAATTGTCCTAGACTGGTTTGGTTCTGATTGGGCAAAAAACCAGGGACTAGTTCGCAAAAGTAGGTTTTTAACATAATTGCAAATATTTATTTAATGATTTGATTGACAGCAATGGTTCTGGAGGCAAAGTTGTTCAACATGAGGAGATCTATCATATGATATGCATATTTTGCCGATGTGTGCAACGCCACGTGATTGCAGAGCCATAAAACTCGTTAGCGCCAGCTAGTGGCCGATTTCTTTCAAAATTCTTACAGACCTCTAGGACCATGAGTTAAACATGCCCACTGAGTTTTGTTCCGATCGACCTCCGTTAACCCTGTCTAATAGGTGCTCAAATTTCATTGGCCGATGGCGGCCATTTTTTTTGAGATACGCCAATGTTCTCATAGACAGACATGGTACCTTGGGCCAAGACATTGCATACCAATTTTCCAGTCAATCGGACTAGCGGTCGCGTGGTTATAGCCCTTTTTGTGTTTTTTCCATGTTATAGCGCCACCAAGTGGCCAATCGTCGCGATTTTTTTATCGTGACCAAAGACTGAGCCCATACACATGTGTACCAAGTTTGGTGAAGATATCTCATTTCTTGCTGTAGTTATAGCCTCTTTAGTAAAATAGGCTCCGCCTTAAATGTACATTTCCACGCCCCTTTTCGTTCATGAGTCAAAATTTCAACTTTTTTTTGATAATTATTGATATTCAGACTAGAGAGAACATTTTGGCACTGGTTTGGTTCTGATATGTCAAAAAACCAGGGACTAGTTCGCAAAAGTAGGTTTTTGACAAAATTCAAAATGGCGGAAAAATTTGCATACCGGAAATGAAATCGGAGATATACGTTTTGTTCGTCATGGTCTCAGCTTTCCAATGATATAAGACACTTGACCCTTAAGATGAACGGTTTAGGAGTTATGAGCCATTTCGCGTTTTTGGTTGCTGTAGCGCCACCTATTGGCCAATCTGGCTCATAATTTGATAACCTCTCCTCGATTTTTGGACTACCTATTGACAAAGTTTGAAGTCTCTAGCATTTACGGTTTGGTCTGCACGATGAGTTTTACGGCAGAATAATAATAATAATAATAATAATAATAATAATTAAAGCTGCAAGCAGCATTTAACGGGGTTCAAGCCTTTAAGGCCTTTTAAGCACATAGGCATTAAAGACATTAAGTTTTATTTAGCAAGATTTTAAACACTGAAATAATAGATGGAAAAGTCCATTTACAGCCAATATAGGCAATTTACCATAGGAAATGCATGGTTTTTAAAGCTTTTTAACAGTTATAGCGCCACCTCTACTCCGATCTCTTTAAAACATTGCATGCTTCATCAGCATGGTATGCCACATATACCCAACAATTTTCGTGAAGTTTTGAGTTTTACCTTAGGATTTATAGGCTTTTGAGTGTATTTTGCCACGCCTCTTTTTAAAATGGCCCTGGTATAGCCATCCAAATGTAAAAGTTCAACTTTTTTTCAAAGATTATTGATCTAGAGAGTCCAGAGAATTATCCTAGACTGGTTTGGTTCCGATCGGGCAAAAAACCAGGGACTAGTTCGCAAAAGTAGGTTTTCAACATAATTAAGGAAATTGAATTAATGATTTGATTGACAGCAATGGTTCTAGAGGCAAAGTTGTTCATCATGAGGAGACCTATCATATGATATGCATATTTTGTGGATGTGTGCAACACCACGCGATTACAGAGCCATAAAACTCGTTAGCGCCAACTAGTGGCCGATTTCTTTCAAAATTCTTACAGACCTCTAGGACTATGAGTCAAACATGCCCACTGAGTTTCGTTCCGATCGGCCTCCGATAACCTTGTCTAATAGATGCTCAAATTCATTGGCCGATGGCGGCCATGTTTTTTGAGATACGCCAATGTCCTCATAGACATACATGGGGCCTTGGGCCAAGACACTGCATACCAATTTTCAGGTCAATCGGACTAGCAATCGCGTGGTTATAGCCATTTTCATGATTTTTTCACATTATAGCGCCACCAAGTGGCCAATCGTCGCGATTTTTTTATCGTGACCAAAGACTGAGCCCATAAACATGTGTACCAAGTTTGGTGAAGATATCTAATTTCTTGCTGGAGTTATAGCCTCTTTAGTAAAATAGGCTCCGCCCTGAGCGTCCATTTTGATCCCCTTATCTTCCGTGAATCGAAATTTCAACTTTTTTTCAAAGATTATTGATATACAGACTACAGACAACATTTTGGCACTGGTTTGGTTCCGATCGGTCAAAACCTCAGGGACTAGTTCGCAAAAGTAGGTTTTCGACAAAATTCAAAATGGCGGAAAAATTTTCATGACGGAAATGAAATCGGAGATATACGTTTTGTTCGCCAAGGTCTCAGCTTTCCAATGATATAAGACACTTGAGTGTGGACCAAACGGTTTAGGAGTTATGAGCCCTTTCTCGCAATTGATTGCTATAGCGCCACCTATGGGCCAATCGGGCTCATAATTTGATAACCTTTCCTCGATTTTTGTACTACCTATTGACAAAGTTTCAAGTCTCTAGCCCTTACAGTTTGGTCTGCACGATGCGTTTTTCGGCTGAATAATAATAATAATAATAATAATAATAATAATAATAATAATAAAAATCAGTACAAATACAATAGGTGTTCAGCACTTCGTGCTTGAACCCCTAATTAAAGCTGCAAGCAGCATTTAACGGGGTTCAAGCCTTTAAGGCCTTTTAAGCACATAGGCATTAAAGACATTAAGTTTTATTTAGCAAGATTTTAAACACTGAAATAATAGATGGAAAAGTCCATTTACAGCCAATATAGGCAATTTACCATAGGAAATGCATGGTTTTTAAAGCTTTTTAACAGTTATAGCGCCACCTCTACTCCGATCTCTTTAAAACATTGCATGCTTCATCAGCATGGTATGCCACATATACCCAACAATTTTCGTGAAGTTTTGAGTTTTACCTTAGGATTTATAGGCTTTTGAGTGTATTTTGCCACGCCTCTTTTTAAAATGGCCCTGGTATAGCCATCCAAATGTAAAAGTTCAACTTTTTTTCAAAGATTATTGATCTAGAGAGTCCAGAGAATTATCCTAGACTGGTTTGGTTCCGATCGGGCAAAAAACCAGGGACTAGTTCGCAAAAGTAGGTTTTCAACATAATTACGGAAATTGAATTAATGATTTGATTGACAGCAATGGTTCTAGAGGCAAAGTTGTTCATCATGAGGAGACCTATCATATGATATGCATATTTTGTGGATGTGTGCAACACCACGCGATTACAGAGCCATAAAACTCGTTAGCGCCAACTAGTGGCCGATTTCTTTCAAAATTCTTACAGACCTCTAGGACCATGAGTCAAACATGCCCACTGAGTTTCGTTCCGATCGGCCTCCGATAACCTTGTCTAATAGATGCTCAAATTCATTGGCCGATGGCGGCCATGTTTTTTGAGATACGCCAATGTTCTCATAGACATACATGGGGCCTTGGGCCAAGACACTGCATACCAATTTTCAGGTCAATCGGACTAGCAATCGCGTGGTTATAGCCATTTTCATGAATTTTTCACATTATAGCGCCACCAAGTGGCCAATCGTCGCGATTTTTTTATCGTGACCTCAAATTGAGCCCATACACATGTGTACCAAGTTTGGTGAAGATATCTAATTTCTTGCTGGAGTTATAGCCTCTTTAGTAAAATAGGCTCCGCCCTGAGCGTCCATTTTGATCCCCTTATCTTCCGTGAATCGAAATTTCAACTTTTTTTCAAAGATTATTGATATTCAGACTACAGACAACATTTTGGCACTGGTTTGGTTCCGATCGGTCAAAAACTCAGGGACTAGTTCGCAAAAGTAGGTTTTCGACAAAATTCAAAATGGCGGAAAAATTTTCATGACGGAAATGAAATCGGAGATATACGTTTTGTTCGCCAATGTCTCAGCTTTCCAATGATATAAGACACTTGAGTGTGGACCAAACGGTTTAGGAGTTATGAGCCCTTTCTCGCAATTGATTGCTATAGCGCCACCTATGGGCCAATCGGGCTCATAATTTGATAACCTTTCCTCGATTTTTGTACTACCTATTGGCCAAGTTTCAAGTCTCTAGCCCTTACAGTTTGGTCTGCACGATGCGTTTTTCGGCTGAATAATAATAATAATAATAATAATAATAATAATAATTAAAGCTGCAAGCAGCATTTGAGCGGGGTTCAAGCATTTAAGGGCGTTTAAGCACTGAGGCATTAAAGACATTAGGTTTTATTTAGCAAGATATTAAACACTGAAATAATAGATGGAAAAGTCCATTTACAGCCAATATAGGCAATTTACCATAGGAAATGCATGGTTTTTAAAGCTTTTTAACAGTTATAGCGCCACCTCTACTCCGATCTCTTTAAAACATTGCATGCTTCATCAGCATGGTATGCCACATATACCCAACAATTTTCGTGAAGTTTTGAGTTTTACCTTAGGATTTATAGGCTTTTGAGTGTATTTTGCCACGCCTCTTTTTAAAATGGCCCTGGTATAGCCATCCAAATGTAAAAGTTCAACTTTTTTTCAAAGATTATTGATCTAGAGAGTCCAGAGAATTATCCTAGACTGGTTTGGTTCCGATCGGGCAAAAAACCAGGGACTAGTTCGCAAAAGTAGGTTTTCAACATAATTACGGAAATTGAATTAATGATTTGATTGACAGCAATGGTTCTAGAGGCAAAGTTGTTCATCATGAGGAGACCTATCATATGATATGCATATTTTGTGGATGTGTGCAACACCACGCGATTACAGAGCCATAAAACTCGTTAGCGCCAACTAGTGGCCGATTTCTTTCAAAATTCTTACAGACCTCTAGGACCATGAGTCAAACATGCCCACTGAGTTTCGTTCCGATCGGCCTCCGATAACCTTGTCTAATAGATGCTCAAATTCATTGGCCGATGGCGGCCATGTTTTTTGAGATACGCCAATGTTCTCATAGACATACATGGGGCCTTGGGCCAAGACACTGCATACCAATTTTCAGGTCAATCGGACTAGCAATCGCGTGGTTATAGCCATTTTCATGAATTTTTCACATTATAGCGCCACCAAGTGGCCAATCGTCGCGATTTTTTTATCGTGACCTCAAATTGAGCCCATACACATGTGTACCAAGTTTGGTGAAGATATCTAATTTCTTGCTGGAGTTATAGCCTCTTTAGTAAAATAGGCTCCGCCCTGAGCGTCCATTTTGATCCCCTTATCTTCCGTGAATCGAAATTTCAACTTTTTTTCAAAGATTATTGATATTCAGACTACAGACAACATTTTGGCACTGGTTTGGTTCCGATCGGTCAAAAACTCAGGGACTAGTTCGCAAAAGTAGGTTTTCGACAAAATTCAAAATGGCGGAAAAATTTTCATGACGGAAATGAAATCGGAGATATACGTTTTGTTCGCCAATGTCTCAGCTTTCCAATGATATAAGACACTTGAGTGTGGACCAAACGGTTTAGGAGTTATGAGCCCTTTCTCGCAATTGATTGCTATAGCGCCACCTATGGGCCAATCGGGCTCATAATTTGATAACCTTTCCTCGATTTTTGTACTACCTATTGGCCAAGTTTCAAGTCTCTAGCCCTTACAGTTTGGTCTGCACGATGCGTTTTTCGGCTGAATAATAATAATAATAATAATAATAATAATAATTAAAGCTGCGAGCAGCATTTAGCGGGGTTCAAGCCATTTAAGGTCTTTAAGCATTTGACACCTTTTGCATGAAAGGCTTTTAAGCACTGAATGAATTTGAGAGATATCAGGTGAAATGAAGTGATAAAATGTCAAAATGTGATTTTAAATATTATAATAGTGACTTTATAAAGTCTAAATATGAATTGATCAGGAGAGTGCAGAGAATCATACTGCTGTGGTTTGGTTCCGATCAGGCAAAAAACCTAGGACTAGTTTGCAAAACAAGGTTTTTAACATAAATGTGAATATTTAAATAAAGATTTGATTGACAGTATTGGTTATAGAGGCAAAGTTGTTCAGTATGAGAAGATCTATCATAATATATGCATATTATGTGGCTGTTTTAACCCCACCTGATTACAGAGATGGAAAATACAATTTACAGGCAATTCATCATAGGGAATACATGGTTTTCAAAGCTTTTTAACACTTATAGCGCCCCCTATACTCCGATCTCCATAAAACTTTGCATGTGTCTTCAACATGTTATGCCACATATACCGAACAATTTTCGTGAAGTTTTGAGTTTTCTCTTAGGATTTATAGGCTTTTGAGTGTATTTTGCCACACCTCTTTTCTAAATGGCCCTGTTATAGCCATACAGATGCAAAAGATCAACTTTTTTTGATAATTATTGATCTAGAGAGTCCAGAGAATTGTCCTAGACTGGTTTGGTTCTGATTGGGCAAAAAACCAGGGACTAGTTCGCAAAAGTAGGTTTTTAACATAATTGCAAATATTTATTTAATGATTTGATTGACAGCAATGGTTCTAGAGGCAAAGTTGTTCAACATGAGGAGATCTATCATATGATATGCATATTTTGCCGATGTGTGCAACGCCACGCGATTACAGAGCCATAAAATTCGTTAGTGCCAACTAGTGGCCGATTTCTTTCAAAATTCTTACAGACCTCTAGGACCATGAGTCAAACATGCCTACTGAGTTTCGTTCTGATCGACCTCCGTTAACCCTGTCTAATAGGTGCTCAAATTTCATTGGCCGATGGCGGCCATGTTTTTTGAGATACGCCAATGTTCTCATAGACATACATGGTACCTTGGGCCAAGACACTGCCTACCAATTTTCAAGTCAATCGGACTAGCGGTCGCGTGGTTATAACCCTTTTTGTGTTTTTTCCATGTTATAGCGCCACCAAGTGGCCAATCGTCGCGATTTTTTTATCGTGACCAAAGACTGAGCCCATAAACATGTGTACCAAGCTTGGTGAAGATATCTCATTTCTTGCTGGAGTTATAGCCTCTTTAGTAAAATAGGCTCCGCCTTAAATGTACATTTCCACGCCCCTTTTCGTTCATGATTCAAAATTTCAACTTTTTTTTGATAATTATTGATATTCAGACTAGACAGAACATTTTGGCACTGGTTTGGTTCCGATATGTCAAAAAACCAGGGACTAGTTCGCAAAAGTAGGTTTTTGACAAAATTCAAAATGGCGGAAAAATTTTCATGACGGAAATGAAATCGGAGATATACGTTTTGTTCGCCAAGGTCTCAGCTTTCCAATGATATAAGACACTTGAGTGTGGACCAAACGGTTTAGGAGTTATGAGCCCTTATGCGCAATTGATTGCTATAGCGCCACCTATTGGCCAATCTGGCTCATAATTTGATAACCTTTCCTCGATTTTTGGACTACCTATTGACAAAGTTTCAAGTCTCTAGCCCTTACGGTTTGGTCTGCACGATGAGTTTTACGGCAGAATAATAATAATAATTAAAGCTGCAAGCAGCATTTAGCGGGGTTCAAGCGTTTAACCTGTTAAGCTGATTTCTAAATTTTGAAAAAATCCTAAGAAATGTATACTCAGACTAAAACAAATACAGTTTGTGAATCCTTTGCACTAAAAGCATAATTATGGTCTCATTTGAAAGCAGACACCTGGCAGTTTACTGTAAAGTCAAAATGATAATATTTTTTATAATAAAAAAAAGCTATAATAAGCTTCAAAGTTTTGTAAAGTTATTAGAAATTTATTTGTATGATATATCTTTATGAAAATAAAATTGAAGTGGGCCTTGGAGAAATCTAGAAATGCACTACAGCTAAAGCCACAAGTCTGACCATGTTATATTTCAGATCTGAAGATGATCAGTCTAAAACTCTGCATTTTATTAAACGTTTTACAAGATCGTTTCATGTGATTTTATTTTGAGATATCGCTGAAATATCAACTGATGTTTATTGCCACATCTTCTCAGCTTTCAGTCGCTGTATTGCCTCTATTGTTTAGAGGTGCAAACTGCCCCATTCAGTTTGTCTCCCCGGCATTCACACTTCTGCGGACTGGTTATGGCTCCAATTATTATTCTTTTGTCTGCATTATAATTACTAACGATTCTCTATTCAAACTGTTCTATTCAAACCTCATTTCTAAATCAAACCTCTCACTTTACCCTCACTGAGACTCTATTGAATGCATTTCGTCCAAATAAGCATTTCAGTAGTTTTACATTTAGAAAATGTTCATAAAAATAAAGTATTTACTGAGTGGCAGGTGCATCTAGGGCAAGCTAGCATGTTAGCTTAGCACACCAGCAAAACAACAATTTATACGATTAAAATCATGTTTTATTCAAAACTTGCTTCATATCACTTTATATTTTATATGTAGAGTGTTTTATATAACAATATGTGATCTCATATAGCTTCGGGTCAAAAAATCTGACAGAAAATATACAATGCTAAAAGCTATGTGGAATAGCATTGCATTATAAATATCATCTATTATGAAACCACCCAACATGGCATAAAGAACACAGACCAACCATATATTGCCGCGATTGTGTGTTTATTGTCTTAAAACGTGTTTATCTGCATAAAATAGCGATCTGACGATCCCAGGGAGCTGTGTGGATATGTCCATATGTCAGATACTTCCTGAATGTCACATGGTGTGTCTGTTCTTCATGTGTTCCCCATGGGGTGAATTTTCAGTAGTACAGCTTTCCAGCGCCCCCCGGCTGCCAGAATGAATTGAAAACACAGCATATCACAGCCTACTGCGCTCATAATCACACATCCGCGGATTTTGGATAAAGATTGAATAAATAATACTTCTCTGTATAGAAATTTGACTCAAACGTGTGAGAATCTATCAATATTTCTCCACATCTGCACACTTTTGAAGTAAAAGCCCTGAGGGAAGTTGTTTTGTCGAGTGTCTTCATGACGACCAAGGAGGATTTTTTTATGAATGGGAGCAAATGACGCGCATATTACAATCAAAAGGTAGCGACGCCAAAGATCATATTCATAACTCCTGGAACATATTAACACATTACGGTCACTATAAGACTTTGAGAATAAAACAGAGGTAAAAAAATTAAACTTTAGTCTTAGATCTTTTTAATGATGTATAGTTTGTCAAGGTAATTACTTACATCTGATAGTAATTTTGAGCTAATTTAAACAAAGAGACCTTCAGTGCGTCCTCGTCCTCGTGACGGTTATCAGGTTAAGGCCTTTTAAGCACATAGGCATTAAAGACATTAAGTTTTATTTAGCAAGATTTTAAACATTTTAAACAGCCAATATAGGCATATTACCATAAAAAATGCATGGTTTTTATAGCTTTTTAACAGTTATAGCGCCACCTATAGTCCGATCTCTTTAAAACTTTTCATGCTTCATCAGCATGTCATGCTACATATACCCAACAATTTTCGTGAATTTTTGAGCTTCCCTTTTGAGTTAGCGCCAACTAGTGGCCGATTTCTTTCAAAAATCTTACAGACCTCTAGGACCATGAGTCAAACATGCCCACCAAGTTTCGTTCCGATCGGCCTCTGTTAACCTTGTCTAATAGGTGCTCAAATTTCATTGGCCGATGGCGGCCATGTTTTTTTAGATACGCCAATGTCTGCATACCAATTTTCAGGTTAATTGGACTAGCGATCGCGTGGTTATAGCCCTTTTCATGTTTTTTTTCACATTATAGCGCCACCAAGTGGCCAATCGTCGCAATATTTTTATCGTGACCTCAAATTGAGCCGATATACATGTGTACCAAGTTTGGTGACGATATCTCATTTCCTTCTTGAGTTATAGCCTTTTTAGTAAAATAGGCTCCGCCCTGAACGTCCATTTTGAAGCCAATTAGCAAAAATGAATTGAAATTTCAACTTTTTTTCAATAACTATTGATAAACAGAGACCAGAGAACATTTTGACACTGGCTTGGTTCCGATCGGTCAAAAAACCAGGGACTAGTTTGCAAAAGTAGGTTTTTAACATAATTGTGAATATTTAATTAATGATTTGATTGACAGCAATGGTTCTAGAGGCAAATTTGTTCAGAATGAGGAGATCTATCATATGATATGCATATTTTGTGGATGCGTGAAAAAACACGTGAATTCAGAGCCATAAAACTCGTTAGCGCCAACTAGTGGCCGATTTCTTTCAAAATTCTTACAGACCTCTAGGACCATGAGTCAAACATGCCCATCAAGTTTCGTTCCGATCGGCCTCTGTTAACCCCATCTAATAGGTGCTCAAATTTCATTGGCCGATGGCGGCCATGTTTTTTGAGATACGCCAATGTCCTCATAGACGTACATGGGGCCTTGGACCAAGACACTGCATACCAATTTTCAGGTCAATCGGACTAGCGGTCGCGTGGTTACAGCCCTTTTCATGTTTTTTTCGCATTATAGCGCCACCAAGTGGCCAATCGTCACAATATTTTTATCGTGACCTCAAATTGAGCCGATATACATGTGTACCAAGTTTGTTGACGATATCTCATTTCCTTCTTGAGTTATAGCCTTTTTAGTAAAATAGGCTCCGCCCTGAACGTCCATTTTGAAGCCAATTAGCATAAATGAATCGAAATTTCAACTTTTTTTTGATAACTATTGATAAACAGAGACCAGAGAACATTTTGACACTGGTTTGGTTCCGATCGGTCAAAAAACCAGGGACTAGTTTGCAAAAGTAGGTTTTCAATAAAATTCAAAATGGCGGAAAAATTTGCATACTGGAAATAAAATCTGAGATATACATTTTGTTCGCTAAGGACTCAGCTTTCCAATGATATATGACACTTGAGTGTGGACCAAACGGTTTAGGAGTTATGAGCCTTTTCTCGCAATTGATTGCTATAGCGCCACCTATGGGCCAATTGGGGTCATAGCTTCTCAGGGTCTCCCCAACATGAGTACTACCATCTGACAAAGTTTCAAATTTCCAGCTCTTACGGTTTGGTCTGCACGATGCGTTTTAGCGGAGAATAATAATAATAATAATAATAATAATAATAATAATAAAAATCAGTACAATTACAATAGGGTTTCAGCACTTCGTGCTTGAACCCCTAAAAATCAGTACAATTACAATAGGGTTTCAGCACTTCGTGCTTGAACCCCTAATAACAAGCAGCATTTAACGGGGTTCAAGCCTTTAAGGCCTTTTAAGCACATAGGCATTAAAGACATTAAGTTTTATTTAGCAAGATTTTAAAAACTAAAATAATAGATGGAAAAGTCCATTTACAGCCAATATAGGCAATTTACCATAGGAAATGCATGGTTTTTAAAGCTTTTTAACAGTTATAGCGCCACCTATAGTCCGATCTCTTTAAAACTTTGCATGCTTCATCAGCATGGTAAGCCACATATACCCAACAATTTTCGTGAAGTTTTGAGTTTTACCTTAGGATTTATAGGCTTTTGAGTGTATATTGCCACGCCTCTTTTTAAAATGGCCCTGGTACAGCCATCCAAATGTAAAAGTTCAACTTTTTTTCAAAGATTATTGATCTAGAGAGTCCAGAGAATTATCCTAGACTGGTTTGGTTCCGATCGGGCAAAAAACCAGGGACTAGTTCGCAAAAGTAGGTTTTCAACATAATTACGGAAATTGAATTAATGATTTGATTGACAGCAATGGTTCTAGAGGCAAAGTTGTTCAGCATGAGGAGATCTATCATATGATATGCATATTTTGTGGATATGTGCAACACCACGCGATTACAGAGCCATAAAACTCGTTAGCGCCAACTAGTGGCCGATTTCTTTCAAAATTCTTACAGACCTCTAGGACCATGAGTCAAACATGCCCACTGAGTTTCGTTCCGATCGGCCTCCGATAACCTTGTCTAATAGATGCTCAAATTCATTGGCCGATGGCGGCCATGTTTTTTGAGATACGCCAATGTTCTCATAGACATACATGGGGCCTTGGGCCAAGACACTGCATACCAATTTTCAGGTCAATCGGACTAGCAATCGCGTGGTTATAGCCATTTTCATGATTTTTTCACATTATAGCGCCACCAAGTGGCCAATCGTCGCGATTTTTTTATCGTGACCTCAAATTGAGCCCATACACATGTGTACCAAGTTTGGTGAAGATATCTCATTTCTTGCTGGAGTTATAGCCTCTTTAGTAAAATAGGCTCCGCCCTGAGCGTCCATTTTGATCCCCTTATCTTCCGTGAATCGAAATTTCAACTTTTTTTCAAAGATTATTGATAGTCAGACTAAAGACAACATTTTGGCACTGGTTTGGTTCCGATCGGTCAAAAACTCAGGGACTAGTTCGCAAAAGTAGGTTTTCGACAAAATTCAAAATGGCGGAAAAATTTTCATGACGGAAATGAAATCGGAGATATACGTTTTGTTCGCCAAGGTCTCAGCTTTCCAATGATATAAGACACTTGAGTGTGGATCAAACGGTTTAGGAGTTATGAGCCATTTCGCGCAATTGATTGCTATAGCGCCACCTATAGGCCAATCTGGCTCATAATTTGATAACCTCTCCTCGATTTTTGTACTACCTATTGGCCAAGTTTCAAGTCTCTAGCCCTTACAGTTTAGTCTGCACGATGAGTTTTTCGGCTGAATAATAATAATAATAATAATAATAATAATAATAATAAAAATCAGTACAAATACAATAGGTGTTCAGCACTTCGTGCTTGAACCCCTAATAATTAAAGCTGCAAGCAGCATTTGAGCGGGGTTCAAGCATTTAAGGGCGTTTAAGCACTGAGGCATTAAAGACATTAGGTTTTATTTAGCAAGATATTAAACACTGAAATAATAGATGAAAAAGTCAATTTACCGCCAATATAGGCAATTTACCATAGGAAATGCATGGTTTTTAAAGCTTTTTAACAGTTATAGCGCCACCTATAGTCCGATCTCTTTAAAACTTTGCATGCTTCATCAGCATGTCATGCCACATATACCCAACAATTTTCGTGAATTTTTGAGCTTCCCTTTTGGGTTAGCGCCAACTAGTGGCCGATTTCTTTCAAAATTCTTACAGACCTCTAGGACCATGAGTCAAACATGCCCACTGAGTTTCGTTCCGATCGACCTCCGTTAACCCCATCTAATAGGTGCTCAAAATTCATTGGCTGATGGCGGCCATGTTTTTTGAGATACACCAATGTCCTCATAGACTTATATAGTAACTTGGGCCAAGACACTGCATACCATTTTTCAGGTCAATCGGACTAGCGGTCGTTGTTTTTTTCACATTATAGCGCCACCAACTGGTCAAACGTCGCGATTTTTTTATCGAGACCAAAGAATGAGCCCATACACATGTGTACCAAGTTTGGTGAAGATATCTCATTTCCTTCTTGAGTTATAGCCTTTTTAGTAAAATAGGCTCCGCCCACAACATTCTTTTTCCACCCCTTAGCAACCGTAAATCGAAATTTCAACTTTTTCTCAATGAATATTGATATTCAGCCTACAGAGAACATTTTGGCACTGGTTTGGTTCCGATTGGGCAAAAAACCAGGGACTAGTTCGCAAAAGTAGGTATTTAACATAATTGCAAATATTGAATTAATGATTTGACTGACAGCAATGGTTCTAGAGGCAAAGTTGTTCAGTATGAGGAGATCTATCACATGATATGCATATTTTGTGGATGGGTGCCACACCACGTGATTACAGAGCCATACAAATCTTTAGCGCCAACTAGTGGCCGATTTCTTTAAAAATTCTTACAGACCTCTAGGGCCATGAGTCAAACATGCCCATCAAGTTTTGTTCCGATCAGCCTCCGTTAACCTTGTCTTATAGGTGCTCAAACTTCATTGGCCGATAGCGGCCATGTTTTTTGAGATACGCCGATGTTCTCATAGACATACATGGGGCCTTGGACCAAGACACTGCTTTCCCATTTTCAAGTCAATAAGACTAACGGTCAGGTGGTTATACCCCTTTTTATGTTTTTTTCATGTTATAGCGCCACCATGTGGCCAATCGTCGCGATCTTTTTAAAGTGACCAAGGACTGAGCTCATAAATATGTGTACCAAGTTTGGTAAAGATATCTCATTTCCTTCTTGAGTTAAAGCCTTATTAGTAAAATAGGCTCCGCCCTGAACGTCCATTTTGACGCCCTTTAGCAAACATGAATCGAAATTTCAACTTTTTTTCAATGAATATTGATATTCAGTCTCCAGAGAACATTTCTGCACTGGTTTGGTTCCGATTGGTCAAAAAACCAGGGACTAGTTCGCAAAAGTAGATTTTCGACAAAATTCAAAATGGCGGACAAATTTTCATGACGGAAATGAAATCAGAGATATACGTTTTGTTTGTCATGGTCTCAGCTTTCCAATGATATAAGACACTTGAGTGTGGACCAAACGGTTTAGGAGTTATGAGCCCTTTCGCGCTTTTGGTTGTTATAGCGCCACCTATGGGCCAATCTGGCTCATAATTTGATAACCTCTCCTCGATTTTTGGACTACCTGTTGACAAAGTTTGAAGTCTCTAGCATTTACGGTTTGGTCTGCACGATCGCTTTTACGGCAGAAGAATAATAATAATAATAATAATAATTAAAGACATTAAGTTTTATTTAGCAAGATTTTAAACACTGAAATAATAGATGGAAAAATCAATTCACAGCCAATATAGGCAATTTACCATAGGAAATGCATGGTTTTTAAAGCTTTTTAACAGTTATAGCGCCACCTATAGTCCGATCTCTTTAAAACTTTGCATGCTTCATCAGCATGTCATGCCACATATACCCAACAATTTTCGTGAAGTTTTGAGCTTTCCTTTTGGGTTAGCGCCAACTAGTGGCCGATTTCTTTCAAAATTCTTACAGACCTCTAGGACCATGAGTCAAACATGCCCACTGAGTTTCGTTCCGATCGACCTCCATTAACCCCATCTAATAGGTGCTCAAAATTCATTGGCTGATGGCGGCCATGTTTTTTGAGATACACCAATGTCCTCATAGACTTATATAGTAACTTGGGCCAAGACACTGCATACCAATTTTCAGGTCAATCGGACTAGCGGTCGTTGTTTTTTTCACATTATAGCGCCACCAACTGGTCAAACGTCGAGATTTTTTTATCGAGACCAAAAAATGAGCCCATACACATGTGTACCAAGTTTGGTGAAGATATCTCATTTCCTTCTTGAGTTATAGCCTTTTTAGTAAAATAGGCTCCGCCCACAACATTCTTTTTCCACCCCTTAGCAACCGTAAATTGAAATTTCAACTTTTTCTCAATGAATATTGATATTCAGACTACAGAGAACATTTTGGCACTGGTTCGCCAACTAGTGGCCGATTTCTTTCAAAATTCTTACAGACCTCTAGGACCATGAGTCAAACATGCCCACTGAGTTTCGTTCCGATCGACCTCCGTTAACCCCATCTAATAGATGCTCAAAATTCATTGGCTGATGGTGGCCATGTTTTTTGAGATACACCAATGTCCTCATAGACTTATATAGTAACTTGGGCCAAGACACTGCATACCAATTTTCAGGTCAATCGGACTAGCGGTCGTTGTTTTTTTCACATTATAGCGCCACCAACTGGTCAAACTTCGCGATTTTTTTATCGAGACCAAAAAATGAGCCCATACACATGTGTACCAAGTTTGGTGAAGATATCTCATTTCCTTCTTAAGTTATAGCCTTTTTAGTAAAATAGGCTCCGCCCACAACATTCTTTTTCTACCCCTTACCAACCGTAAATCGAAATTTCAACTTTTTCTCAATGAATATTGATATTCAGACTACAGAGAACATTTTGGCACTGGTTTGGTTCCAATTGGGCAAAAAACCAGGGACTAGTTTGCAAAAGTAGGTTTTTAACATAATTGCAAATATTGAATTAATGATTTGACTGACAGCAATGGTTCTAGAGGCAAAGTTGTTCAGTATGAGGAGATCTATCACATGATATGCATATTTTGTGGATGGGTGCCACACCACGTGATTACAGAGCCATACAAATCTTTAGCGCCAACTAGTGGCCAATTTCTTTAAAAATTCTTACAGACCTCTAGGGCCAGGAGTCAAACATGCCCATCAAGTTTTGTTCCGATCAGCCTCCGTTAACCTTGTTTTATAGGTGCTCAAACTTCATTGGCCGATAGCGGCCATGTTTTTTGAGATACGCCGATGTTCTCATAGACATACATGGGGCCTTGGACCAAGACACTGCTTTCCCATTTTCAAGTCAATAAGACTAACGGTCAGGTGGTTATACCCCTTTTTATGTTTTTTTCATGTTATAGCGCCACCATGTGGCCAATCGTCGCGATCTTTTTATCGTGACCAAGGACTGAGTCCATAAATATGTGTACCAAGTTTGGTGACGATGTCTCATTTCCTTCTTGAGTTATAGCCTTATTATTAAAATAGGCTCCGCCCTGAACATCCATTTTGATGCCCTTTAGCAAACATGAATCGAAATTTCAACTTTTTTTCAATGAATATTGATATTCAGTCTCCAGAGAACATTTCTGCACTGGTTTGGTTCCGATTGGTCAAAAAACCAGGGACTAGTTCGCAAAAGTAGATTTTTGACAAAATTCAAAATGGCGGACAAATTTTCATGACGGAAATGAAATCGGAGATATACGTTTTGTTCGTCATGGTCTCAGCTTTCCAATGATATAAGACACTTGACCCTTAGGAGCAACGGTTTAGGAGTTATGAGCCGTTTCGCGCTTTTGGTTGCTATAGCGCCACCTATGGGCCAATCTGGCTCATAATTTGATAACCTCTCCTCGATTTTTGGACTACCTGTTGACAAAGTTTGAAGTCTCTAGCATTTACGGTTTGGTCTGCACGATCGCTTTTACGGCAGAAGAATAATAATAATAATAATAATAATAATAATAATAATAATAAAAATCAATACAATTACAATAGGGTTTCAGCACTTCGTGCTTGAACCCCTAATAATAAAAATCAGCACAAATACAATAGGTGTTCAGCACTTCGTGCTTGAACCCCTAATAATAATAATAATAATAATAATAATAATAACAAGAAGAAGAAGAAGAAGAAGAATCTTACAAATTGTCATGTAGTTATTAATGTGAATGAATGGTACTCCACATCACATCAGCATCACCGTCGTACACCCCAATACATGTGCCGTGATACGAAATTAAATGCTAATTGTTTCAAAACGTGCTGTAAAATAATGCATTGTGATGGTAATTTATCATCCAAACAGCTATTTAAACTGCTGGAGTGCGCTTCTCAACCTCCTAAGAGTACTCGTAATTTGGGTCCATATTTTGTTTTTGTAGGTGCCTTTAATCCCACTCTTTAAACTCCCAGATAAAACAATTTCGGTTTTTTTTCGTTTTTTTTTTTCACTTCCCTGGTGATGGTCTCGATGGGCGCGTCTCAATCATCTCACTAGTTCAGTAGTCAGGGCACTGATCAGGGAGTCAGCCCATTGACTTATGTCCTAATCAGTGCCCTGACTAGAGGACTAGTGAGATGATTGAGCGCGCCCGATCTCCACGTCGGAGAAGTTTCGCTTCTTTGCCGTCTTCTGTTTGTCCATGGCGTAAAATGAGGGTGTGGGAGAGGCGGAGACTTGAATATATAGGGGCGTGTTATTCTAATGACGATCGTTTCAGCCGCCGCATTTATCAAGGGCAAGTATTGCGTACACCTGGATTGAAGAGGTGCGCACAGTTTCATAAATCAGGCGGTGAGAGGAGTGTAAGCATAATCTTACGCCAACATATACGCCAGTTTCTACGCAAGATTGATAAATGAGGGCCAATGCCTCTATTGCTCTCTCATCTCTCTCCTCTTTTGTGTTGTTTAGTTGCTTCTAATGCTCGTCTCTTTTGTAAGTCGCTTTGGATAAAAGCGTCTGCTAAATTATTAAATTTAAATGTAAACAAATGTTTAAAGTGTGTTAGATGGCCTCAGTGCTTTTTCAGTTACATTTTAGTTTGTTCAAAAACTATGCATAAACATTATTTTCTCAAAACTAAAAACTTGTATGTACATGTTGCTCACATATTACTGTAGCCATATCATCACACAGTAACACACCATATTACTGTGTTTGTGCTGAATACAGTGTAATCAGACTTTAGCCATTAATATGCTTTAAAGCATCTGAAAAAAACTAATGTCAGAGCATGTAAAACTGCTTCAGGGCCACCAATTAGCCTTAGGGTGCAGAGGGTTAAAGATTTACCTGATTGAATTATGGTTTTATTTTTCATTTTTAGTTGCTACCACATGCTTTCTTTCTACTTTGTTTGCTTGTGGGATACTGTTACAAATACTGCTGAGGTTTTCACCAGTGGCGAATGAAGGTCTCACTCTCCAGAATACTAGACTCATTCGGACTTCATTTTCCATGTACCTACATCCTGGGACTGATTAGCTCACCCCTGTTCCCCATTACACTGACTATTTAAACCTTGGCTGCTCAGTCACTTATTGTGAAGTTTTGTTTGCCTGGCTACATTTCTGAGCATTATTCCCTGTGTTTCCTTTGCCTGTATTTTTATACCACTTTGCCTTTCGTTTACGATTGTAACACTCAGCCTGGTAAAGCCTGGTAAAGGCAGTTAAAGGAAGTACACAAATAACACGGTTCCCCTTCGAAAGGGAACTCGAGCTGCTTCAGCTGACTCTACAGGAAATGCCTTCAGCGTGACAGGTGTCTGAAATCACTATCAAATCACAATCCTACTGACCGGCGGCAGCTGGCGACGTCATCACCATGCGACCAGGAAGTATATAAGGGCACCGTGCCAACATGACGCTATCCTTTCGTCTTCAGGGACTGTCTGTCTGACTCGTTAGAAAGTCTAAACAATAGTAAAGAGAATGAAGTGCACACAAAAGAGAAAAGGGGCGTACAGGAAGTGTGCTGACCCGTGTCCCAGGTTTCTCACGCCTGAGGACACGCATACAATTTGTGTGCTCTGCCTGCGGGAGGTTCTTGACGGGGCTTCCTGCATGAACTGTGAGCCTTTCCCTTTGAGGACGCTCCGCTCTCGTCTGGCCTTCTTCTCGAGGGAAGAAGAGCCAGCATCTGGGAGCGGTCCCGCTCATGCTGAAGCTGAGCGGCGACGTCGGTCCTGGGGCTCCCACATGGACCTGGCTCATCGTCTGGAGAGCACGGTGCTCGCAGACGATCAGCCAGATCGCGAGAGGAGGCTGACGGAGGAGGAGTCGGATGGAGACTCCTCCTCTTCGTCAGCCGTTGCTCTTCCAGTCGAACAGAGGATGGCTGTGGACGAGGAGGATAATGAGGCTGAGGCCAAATCCTCCCAGCCATCCTGCCCCGTGTACAGGGAGCTACTGGATGTTATGGGGCGAGTGGCACTGAGGCTTCAGTTGCCGTGGCAGAGCGCTAGGGGAGAGGGCGCCCGCCCGGATAGATTGGGCGATCGCTTTCTCTTTTCTCCCCTACACTTTTCCCAGCTCCAGGGAGCCTTCCATTCCTCCCCGATGTTCACGAGCAGGTCGTGGTGGCATGGAAGAAGCCCTACTCGGCTCGAATTCATCGGCATTAGCATTTTAGTTTTGCTGATGTCGAGGGATTGGCCGAGGCAGGGTATATGTCGATGCCGCCCATTGACGAGACATTTACAAACTATCTCGCGTCAGGGCGGCCATCGACATTGAGAGCTCCAGCCCTGCCATCGAAACCTTTAAAGACGACTTCACGTCTTAATGGCAGGGCGTACACGTCGGCGGGTCAGACGGCTGCGGCCTTGCACACGATGTCGGTGTTGCAGGCTTATCAGGCCAACCTGCTGAGGGACCTTGATCAGGGGGTGGGCCTACCCCCTGATGCGATGGCCGAGTTGCGTCGCACCACAGATCGCTCTCTCCGGGCCGCCAAACAGACAGCAGTCACCAACGGACGGTGAGTGATGAGGCACTGGAAGACAGCGTGTGAGTCCCCTTTTATGGCAAACATTCTTTCTTTTCCCGTATGTTGTTGGGATGTTTTGCGGATGTGTAACAATTTTTTCAGTTAAAGTCTGGGCCTGTAGTTCCCCAGTAAAGTGGCTAGAACGATGTTTGTGATAAACACAGAGTGTTTATGTAGGCTGTATGTTTGCTAGCGTAGCACTGTGGTTTATGGAGGCAGTTTCTCTTCTGGATATGTGTAATATGAGCAGTCGAGGCCACCGCGCATGCCCGCGATGTTAACTGATGTGCGTTCTCCTAGTCGAACTATTAAGCCCATGGCCACCTCTGGGTAGCGTTAGCACCTCTGCTAGTGAAATATCTAGATGAGTGTATGAGGTCAGGCTAGCGCATGAACTGCAGTAAGGCGTCTCTTCGCTTGTGCACAGTTAGACTGGCTGTGCTAACCCCGCCCCCAGAGCTTATTGTGGCCGCAAATTCTGGGTTTTAGCAGGCCTTAGATGGCTTCCCCTGAGGGGGTGGCCCAGGGTCCCGACCACTGGGTGACAGGAACCAGGCCTCTCTAGGCCTCCTGGAGGGTGAGCCCCGGTTCCCAGGTCCGATGACAGTGTGCATGGTTGCTAGCCAAGGCAGCTAGCATGTTCTGCTATCAGGTGCAGGACTCTTCAGGCCTTCCTGAGGTCGTTCCCCGGACCTGCAGGGTTTTCCGGTGGGATTTGCCATCGGATAAGCACCGTCTGTCACCAGGCCTCTGACAGGGAGCTGCCATTTGGCAATAGGCATCTCCAGGCTGCCCTAAAGACTCGACTATACATGAGGCATCAAACAGGCCGGGAACACAGTAACTTCCGACAGTTTGCACGTCTGGCTAGCAGGTAGCAGGCCTCTCCGGGCCCCCTGAGGGTGAGCCCCCGAGCCCGGACGCTCGGTTAGCCAGTGTAATGTGCTGTCAGGTGGTAGGCCCCTCTAGGCCCCCCTGGGAAGGGATTCCCGGACCCGGTCTCGGTGACAAGCTAGCCATTAGCATGGGTGGCTTCTGGTGTTGATGGCCTCATGGGCCTCCCTGAGGGGACCAGTAAAGCCATCTCCCTGTGGCCTTTAACAGCTAGCCTCAACGGTGCCAGGTAGAGGCTTCTTCAGGCCTCCCTGGGGGGAACGAGTCCCTTGGACGGGAACACATAACTGGCTTTATGCTGACAGCTAGTGGTTGCCAGCTGTTGGGTCCCGGCCTTAGCCGGCAATACCCGAGGACGGCCTCATGCCCTAGCACGACAAGACACCGTTTCTGCTGTGCGGTCCCTTCAGGACAGGGACCTGCCAGCCTACAGCATGGTTTACCTACCAGGCAGGCTTAAGAGCTCCCCTCACTGAGGGTCGTCTACGAGCTTACGGCCGTCTGAGCCTGATCAGATGGTCAGGCCCCCCTCGGGGCCTCCCGGTTAGATCAGCCCGTAGGCCTGTCCGGCCTCCTGAGCACCCTTGTAATATATGTGTTCAGTAGATCCTAGGATCGAGCAGAAGAAAGTCCCCTCGCTGGCCAGTTTGAGGAGGACACTACCAGTTTGCAGTCCCTCAGTCTGGATGCCCATGAGTAAGCAAAGTCCGAAGGCTCTGTTTCTAAACAGACAGGGTTGGCCAAGCCGGGGTGTCCCACATAAGTGATGCCAGGTCAGGCCTCCCTGGTGGCATTCGGTAAAGGTTTTCCCGAATAGTGACCGGCTGGGGCGCCCTCGGGCCCCCTAGCCACATTCCCTTAAAGGGACTCCTTTTGTTGAAGTAGTTGGTCCCAGGGCTTTGAGCAGCCGAGGGTAAGAGACCTCAGATAAAAACTTAATAAGGTCCTCTCTTAGGCATATAGCTTGGGCTATGACCATAGAGAATGCTGTCACTGGCAGCCTGGTGTGACCAGAGGGAGAGTGGTCCAGACTTTTCTTTCTAATTCTCGTCCAGGCAGTTCTCACTGCCAGTAAGGGGTGTGCACTCCCCTCAGCATGGCGCGTGGTTATATCATTCCCCATAGCGTCAGCTGACGCAGCGTCTCGTTCCCTTTCGAAAGGGA
Source organism: Pseudorasbora parva (assembly GCF_024679245.1). NCBI lineage: Eukaryota > Metazoa > Chordata > Actinopteri > Cypriniformes > Gobionidae > Pseudorasbora > Pseudorasbora parva. The sequence continues at coordinate 64,606,351 of NC_090173.1, forward strand.
ACGTCCCCGGTTACGTATGTAACCTTGGTTCCCTGAGAACAGGGAACGAGACGCTGCGTCAGGTTGCCATGCTTCAAGGTGTGCCTTCCAACAGTCCCTTCAGACGAAGTGGATAGCGTCATGTTGGCACGGTGCCCTTATATACTTCCTGGTCGCATGGTGATGAAGTCACCAGCTGCCACCGGTCAGTAGGATTGTGATTTGATAGTGATTTCAGACACCTGTCATGCTAAAGGCGTTCCCTGTAGCGTCAGCTGACGCAGCGTCTCGTTCCCTGTTCTCAGCGAACCAAGGTTACATATGTAACCGGGGATGTTCTTTAACCCTCTTTTAAAATGTGCTCAAATAAACTTCTCAAAACAACCACATAGATGTCAACCAGTGGCATAACTTACTAATGATGGGCCCCAGTGCAGGCTATGAGCCCCCTGGGCTGCACCCTGACCTAGCCTATGTAACACTTTAGGTTTAGGTTTCATTTCTATATCAGGATATCGGTTGTTTATTATTTTTTACAAATCAAATATTAATGGCTTATTCTGTGTCACCATAATGTAGAGCTTACATCCCTTAATTGTAAAAAAGACACTTTTATAATCACTAAGATTCCAAATGTGAGTAATTTAGGAGGTTCGGGGGCATGCTCCCCCGAGAAAATTTAGATTTCTAGGATCTACATATGTGCAATTTAAGATGTTCTGAAGGCCAAAAAAGTAGATAACAATATTACTAGAGACTCATCAAGATGGACATAGGCTACTTTTTGTGTGAGTTTGTCCATTCAAACGCAAGACTTGAAAGAGAACTCAATATTTGTGCGCTGTGAGACTGCGCGCTTTCGGACGAGTGCACAGAGACAGATGTTCTCATTCGCGTCTTCTGGCACTACACGCGGGTGAAAATGACTGTCCATATTTGAACCTAAGGCAGCACTCGCATGCATTGAAGTTTATAAAGAGAGACAGTTTTGCCCACGTTTTTCTTTTATAATCGCTGGTGTTAGTGTATCACTGAGGAGCAAACCATAAACAAAGTTTTATTTTCAAGTTACAACCCTATGGTTACAACCCGTAGATGCGTCATCAGATGTGAGATGAACCACATCTTTAGACCAGCACGCATTGTTTCGGTGATGAAAGTCTTTGGGCCAAGAATGCACATGCTCCATTTTCCGCAGAATATTTGATGCATCCCTAATTAAAATAAAGAATAATAACATAATAATAATAATAATAATAATAATAATAATAATAATAATAATAATAATAATAATAATAATAATAAATTATATTATGAGCTAAGGTTTCTTTAACCCTCTGGCTGAAGAACGCAACGGCGAGTTCTGATGTTTTTTTCCCCCTCACGAGTCATGACGGGGGATATAACTCGCAATACTCCGTAATTTTTGGCCATACAGATAAATGTGAGACATAATTATAAACTATTAATTGTCTACTTTTATTTGTGTACACTCACATAACAACACAACTTTGTGCTTTAGTAAAATAAATAAAAAAATGTGCGCTTTCTATCTGCGAGAATCTGAAACTCGGTGAATGCATGACATAAACATGACACATACGTCTAAAGGAAGCTTGAAATCGCTAGATTTAAATCAAATAATTCACATTTCATAGTGAATAGTGGAGCTCACTGGCATAGAGCAGAGTATCTAGCGGATCGTCACGCAACTGTGCTCCGCTCACACGCTCTGATGAAAAAGGTGGTCAGTATCCTAAGCGTGACGGTAGAGCGCGACAGCCGTGTGATTTTCATTTGAAATGTGAGTGTCACAATATTCTGCAAAGTTACTTTGTCGCCAGGGGCCCGTTTGCAATGTGGGCATGGGCCCGTGTGCGCTGCAAGCCCCCCTGCCGCATGGGCCCCAGTGCGCCTGCACTGTCTGTAGTTACGCCCCTGATGTCGACCCAAAGTGTGTTGAACAAGAAACCCCAAACAACCAATATATACAATATAAACAAAGGTAAGAAAAAATGTATAGAAAATGTAAAGTTTATAGTCCGGGAGCTTGATGAATAGTCCAACCTTATTTCCTTAGGGAGATAACAATCCACAGACTGTGACGACCAAACTCTTGTGTGTAGACCGATCGATCACGTAATCCAGTTATTACTAAGAATGTCCTCTCTAGAGCGCCAGTAAGCCGGCTTCTTTTATCGGATGTGCCACATCAGCTGTCTGTCCCCATGACATCATGGGGATTCCCTGTAGCTCCCGACAGCAGTCTCGTGAGAGTAAAAACGGGAACAAACACATTTCTGGGCAAAATACAACAGGGGAAAATACATATACAAAACAGCTGTCTTATGTTCATAATTAAAATGAATTAACGGCAGTATATATATCCCCCTTTTATGTGGCTGCGCTACACGATCCTGATCTGCCTGCCTCTTGTCTGCCTGTTTGCCTGGATACTGGACTCTGATGGGTTGCTGCCTGCCCTGATCCTCTGCCTGTCATGACCATTCTCTCTGCCTTACCTTTGACACTGCTGTTCTCCCTGGTGATTCAACCTAAGCCTGCTTGTACATGTTGACATTGTTTTATTCTAATGAACTGCCCTGAGCTGAGTACTGCCTGAGTCTCCATTACAGATACCATGAAAATGAAACATATTGACCCGGAAGTATGCAGATGTCTTTTTGTCGGGTACTGTTGCCATGGTGAATCATAATTTCAGAGCTCCATTGATCATGTAAGTAAGTCTACTCAGAGTTGATTGAATTGGGCTTCAGCTGTTCAGCGATATTAAAAAAATATTGAATCTGTTCACGCCTTTCTCTTTTTGTTAATAAATCTTGAAGTCTTTGTCAAACCTTATTGTTTAAATTAAACAATCATGAAGTTTTCAGGGATGACAGGTCTTTCTGCAGGAATGCCATGAGACTGTGATCTTAACAGTTTTTGTGTTTTACGTTGATTAGTTTGTTTGTTTGTTTGTGTGTTTTTTGTTTTAATTATATTTTTAACTGGCCTTTAGGTTTTCATACAGAGAAATGTGCGTTTGTTACATCTGCCCATGATCTCCACAGTAGTACAGTAGCCTACATTTGACATCAAATATATAATTTACTCTGTGTCTTTAAGGACTATTAGTGACAACAGGAATGAATTAGATAATACATTCTTATATACTGTAAATTGGGAAATGCTTTACAACCTGTTACATTAATATTGTACCATATGATTATTAATAGCCACACCTGTTAGGAAATATGGTTGTCAAAACAAATAAAAGCAAAGAAATGTGCATAAGAATCTTACCTGGAGTCGTTATGGGGCCGATAGTGTCGCTGGCTTCACTCACTCCCACTTTACCCACTATCCTGTAGCGGATCAAGTACTGCTTTCCAGACTCCAATCCAGTCAGAGTAAAGACTTCATCAGGTGTGTTTATGACATGCCACTGTTCCTCATTCACCTGCCGGTACTCCACTCTGTACTGCACAGTTTCTCCAGTTGGGGACTTCTGCAGTTTCAGGGACACACTGCGCTTCAGGACATCCTTCACTTCTGGAGGGGGAGGCTTCGACACGGGCTGGAACTGAGTGTCTGTCAGCTTCCCTTTTTCATACAGACGGATGGACGAGCCTGGACTGGATGGATCAGAGATGGCAGAAATAATGAATCGGTATCTCTTTTCATCATTATTAACCTCTGAAAAACTTCTGAAAAGAGACAAGTTCTCTCTCATCTTTGAGATGACAGCAGGATCACTGAACCACTTTCTGACAGATGCCACAGAAACCATGTTTCGTTCCCCATCTAGCTCTTTAAACTTGTCAGATTTCAGAAACTCTGTCAGGTTTGAAAGATACAGGTCTTCATACTCCAGAGATGTGAAGGTCAAGCACACCACAACATCAATATCAGGATCAAAGAGGATGGTGTTGAGACCGTCCGAGTCTTCAGTTGTGATTAGCTTCAGTTTCTTGGTGTAAGAACTCAAGAGGTTAAGTTCAGACTTTACACTATCTAACCACTGGTTAAGCATCTCAGCTTTAAAAGGGGAGCTGTAGTGGATCTTCAGGACATCTCCCAGTGACTTCTCCTCCTTCTCTCCTCCTCGTATAGCAGGCAAGACTCTGGCCACTGCTTTCATGAGCACAGTTTTATAAATGCTAAATGAGCTCTGAAATGACTGCAGCCTCTCTTTGATATCATTGAAAGCATTCACCAGTGTTTTTCTGGACAGGTCATTGTATGTTCTCTCTACTTCTCCCAGCTTCTCTATTATATCTTCAGTGTTGGAAACCAGGCGTGTGGTGATTTCTCTCTCCAGCTGAGCAGCTTTTGAATCCAGTAGAGAAAGAGGATAGAGCCAGACTTTGACTGGAACTGCGTTCTGTGGGTTCTCCTTTAGGATAGTGGGAAGCTTCTTGTACACATCTACAGCCTCTGTGTAAGTGGTGGGGTTCTGACCAAGGTGGAAGTCACCATGAAATGTGCAAGCAATGCTCTCAGCCTTTTGCTTATCCTCATCTGTCATTTTTAAGGCCCCTTCTCCCTCAATAGAAAACCCAGGTATGCTTTTGACCATGACACTCAGTTCTCCCTCAATCTCCTGCTTTTCTTCCTCTTCTGAAAATCTCCGATCAAACACCATGAAGGCCTTAGCTCCGTAGAGTACAGCCGTGACCACATGAGTAGCAGTTTTCTGCTCAAACACCTGAGGGTAGGTGATGTGGCCCAGCTGAGTCATAGTAAGCTGATCAAATCTGGAGGTTTCACTGTAAGACATTGTTACTCTGGACTGTTGGTTTGAGGATTTGGTGTCACGTAGAAACTTGGCAGATCCTCCCACCTCCACCAGGCCTCCTAAGAAGCTGGCCTTCAGGGAAGCACTTACATCCAGGAGACTGGCCTTACTAGAGAGAGAGTCGGAGCTGCTGAACTTCAAATCTGTCATGGGCTGTGCACGGCTGTCCAAATCTTCAGTCAGTGACTTCTTATCCCATAGAGTAACACCTGAAATAAACAATTAACTTTAACAGTCACGTATGAGGACGCAATGCACTGTTGAAGAATCAGCAGGTTTATTATGTGGTTCCCTTTTAAAAGCTACACTTAATGCTATGCTGCTTAGCGCTAATGGGAAGTCTCTTTAGGATAACCAGCTGTGAACGTTGTGTATAACACATCTAGGGATGGGCAGTATTTCAGATACATACTTAAAATACGTATTTGAAATACAAAATACTATTTTCTATTTTAAAGCCTTTCGAAAAAATGGATGTAATTTGTATTTAAATACATTTAAGTTGAGTATTTTTGTATTTTCAAAATACTCAAAATAATTTGAGCCAGTCAACCTCTTTATCAGGAGCTGTTTTCATGCATCTACTAGTTCAGACCAGACACTCCCCTAACCCAACTTTCATTCACGTGAGCCACAGTTGTACAAACCAGCCTTGGATCAGCAACTTTACAAAACTGTTGGAATTAGGTGAGGATGTCATTGTCAATTCTCCTTGTTGATTAAAGTAGCTTGTCAAATGTGTTTGAAGTATTAACGTTACTGCATGTTAGGGATGAGCAGAGGTGTCAAAAGTACTCGCATTCATTACTCAAGTGGAAGTATAGATACTAGGGTTTAAAAATACTTCTGTAGAAGTTGAAGTATCAACTCAAGCTTTTTACTTAAGTAAAAGTGTAAAAGTACTGGTTTTCAAAACTACTTAAAGTATAAAAGTAAAAGTAATGTAAGGAAAAAAATGCCATTAAAGACAAAAGCTTAGGCCACACCACAGGGGCCTATAGTGCTCTACCCCACCTCCTCAAAAACACTTTTCTAGAGGCCATAATGACTATAATGTTATATTAAAATGTTAATGTTGAAAAATGTGGGATGCACTGGCTACCTGTTTCAGCCGCATATATACCCATTGAAAATGAATGCATTTTAGTACAATGGACATATACCATATGGGTACTGCTGAGCATTAACATGTGTTATGGGTATGGGTGTTTTTCTTTTGTTGGTTCTGTCTTTTCTTGTTTTGTAGGTGGCCGCAAAGATGGAAGACACCTGGCTCCAATTAGGAGGCAGCGATATATGTCGTGGTTTCATGCAATGGAGGGAGGCACGGAGAGTTGACATCATCTCCGGCTGGCCTCTGCTTGCCTCGCTTTGAGATTGTATTGTTGTCAGCATTTGGGATTTTGTAAACCCTTAGATTGTTTAATAAATTTAATTTCTTATATTAAATCTGCTTGTGGCGATCCCATCTTTGTTGCGGTCTCGAGCGGGCCGTAACACATGTGTTTCCTGAAGCGGGAGATATGATGACTAGTTGCCTATAAGTAATGAATAACCTTTATTGGAATGTAAATGTAGGCTACATGTGTGATCAGTGTTGCCAGATTGAGTCGACGCTTTAGAGCCCTAAGGGCCCTGACTTTTACACCCCTAACCTCATACCCACTGTCGGCCGCTGACTGCTTGGTTGTCACTTAAAAAAAAAAAAAAAAAAAAAAACTAATTATCCAAACATTTTTCTAAATTAACTTTAATAAAGAAACTAAATGAAATATAACTACTTGGACATTACAAACAAAGCTGAACTATTTTAATGACTGCAGGAGTGTGTCATAAGAAGGATTGTGCAGGGCCTGTGCAGGGCTCAAAGGTCACCAAAACTGCCAAAATAATGTGATGATATTTTATTGAATAAGCCACTTTAAGTGCAAACAGTGCCCAAAATAAGAGATCGGAAAAAGCACATAATTAACAGGCATTTCACGTTAAAACACAACACTGCCACAATGCGTAATTCATTGATACTGTACAATAATCCGCCGACAAAAAAATAACAACAATGCGCTTAGCTTTACTCTGACAAAACTACAGTACCTGTGTGAAGTTCATAGGACATGCACTTATCCCAGTCAAAACTGATTCATCATTGATTCAAACCTCTTTCAGCAGCTGTTGGGGTTGCTATTGCTGATGTCCTGAGTGTGTATATTATGATGGACAGGGAATCATGATTATGTTTATAAAGAGTCTTCGACTCACAGGTGTAATCCACATTTGAGAGTTGGTTCCCTCTCCCGCTCCTGACTGTAGAAACGGCTTGTGTATATATATATACTGTATGTATGCCACTTTAGCATAGCGATCACTTGAATACATCTACGAGTTATCGCGCTAAAAACCTGGCTGTCATGAATGTGGTCAAATCGCTGATTGACTGAAGTGCGTGCTCGTCCGCTGGAACCCGCCCAATCTGGCAACACCGTGTGTGATTTGTGATTTGAGTCATGTGCAGGCACGATGGATCGTGTAATAACCAATAGGGTGTTGGTTTGGTATATGTTTACACTTCTCTTTTTTTTAAACAAGATGAAATGAAAGAGGAGTAACGAGGCTATTTTTAAAAAGTAAGGAGTAGAAAGTACAGATAATTGCGTAAAATGTAAGGAGTAGAAGTAAAAAGGAGGCAGAAAAATAATTACTCCAGTAAAGTATAGATACCCAAAATTTCTACTTAAGTAAGGTAACGAAGTATTTGTACTTCGTTACTTGACACCTCTGGGGATGAGTGATATCATATGACGATACATATCGTAGATTTCGTAGCAATGATATAAACCGTGAATCGATGGAACTTTTTCTAAATTGTTTATATAGATAGGCCTATAAGGGTAAGCACATATATCTGGGCAGATTTTAGTGGGCAGGAATAATTGGAATGTTGGACTGGAAAAAGGAGTGAGGGCGAATGAGCGAATAGATTGATGTCTGAAACACACAGATACACCACCTGGAAGAGTACACCATCAGTTATTTAATATATAATTGACTCTGTGTTATTGAGGTATTGTTACTGAGTTTGAAGTAATGATAGTGATAAAATATAATAAAAATTAAAAACTAGTTTTTGTTTTATTTCCTACAGGGCAGCGTAAGGGAATATAAAAATAAAAATGAAAGTTTCTAAGCAGTTGCACACATCTAAATGTTTTTTGGCATTCAGAATAGGCCCAGATAGATTTCAGCCTAATAGGGATGCTGCACTGAATTGCCAGTTTCACATGTATTTGGTGTATTTTCAAAATACAAAATACTGTATTTGTATTTAAAGGAACTGTGTGTCAGAAATGTATTTCAATTAATCATAAAATGGCCCTGATATGTCACTAGACATTAAGAAATCATGTTAATTTCAAATACTTACATCACTGACAACAGTAGTCCGGCCAGGATACTGTCATTATAAAGTTGTTGTTGCAGCCTTCAACTGATGTTGATGTTGACATGTTGTGTTTTAGCCTGAAGCTCCACCCTCCATCTATCTACCAATCACAAAGTCAGTAGTGTTTCGGCATCCGGATTGCCAGATCTGCTCTAGTTACCCCAGCTTCAGATCTACAAACGCTCCTGCAGATCCTGCAGCCAATCTGGCAACCTCGAGTCAGGGGAGGGGGAGAGGGGATAGAGATTGCAGTACCAGTTTTGGCCACAGTCATACATACACTTCCTTTAAATACATTTTTCAACACAGTATTTTGTATTTGTATTTAAATACATTTTTCAACACAGTATTTTGTATTTGTATTTAAATACATTTTCCTCACAGTATTTTGTATTTGTATTTAAATACATTTTCCTCACAGTATTTTGTATTTGTATTTTAAATACATTCCCATCTTTACTTCCTGATCTCATTTCCTGTTTTCTCACTGCCCCGCTCTGCTCTAGCGTTTGCTCTTTTTGTTGTCTTGTTAACTTTTTTCTCTGACCCCCTGCTTGCTGGACACCTGAAAATACTGAACATGGTAGTGATGTCCGGTTCGCGAACGAATCGTTCTTTTTAACCGGATCTTTATAGTGAACCGGTCGAACCAGTTCACCAAATCGAACTGAATCGTTCTAAACGGTTCGCGTCTCAAATCAGGGCTGATCCCACAAATACTGTAGATATTAACTTTCTGCCATCAGTGACAGTCTCTCAAACTAGAAATAAACTAATATCTTGAAGTAGATGTTGTAACTCTAATCGTTAGCTGAAGTGAGACATGCTTTGCTGAGAGATCTGATGAACTCACGAGCCGCTGATACTGAGCATGCGCGTGTAACCGAACGTACCGGTTGTCGGATCCTCGGATCAGCAGTACAGAATCAAAACCGTTTCTATCGGACACGTTCGATACTGAGAACCGATGAGCCGATGAGCTGCGCATGCGTGTTATTTGTTCAGAGGAACGAAATGCAGGTTAAGTGTATTTAAAACTAATCACGTTTGGAAACATTATAACAAAGCTGTCACTGTATTCTTTTAAAGTTTTGGAAACAATAGATTGTAAAACGGTCAAATTAAACATTTATTTGTTTTATCAATAATGCATGATATTTTCAGGAACAGCTTTTATCTTATTTAATTTCTAAGTCGATACAGATTTTAAAATAGATGTAATCAAAACAGTAGGTTTGATAAAGACTATTCAGCTTGCAGCAGTTCGCAGCTCAGCACCCTGTGCTCAGCACACACACACACACACACACACACAGAGAGATACAGCGGTTCTCGAGTCGGATCGACCGGTTGCAACGGATCACCGGTACAGAATCGAGAACCGTTTCTATCGGACACGTTCGATCTTTCGGACATGTTCGATTCTGAGAACCGGTGAGCTGAGATACTGAGCATGCGTGAGACCGTCGTAACCGAACTGTTTCTCTCGGACTGGGACAGCTGATGCTGATAATACATGAGCACGGGTGAACACTGAGGATTTGTGTAAGTAGGCCTATTATGTCAATGTATGTTTATTTAATCCGTGTAAAACATCAGTGTTTGCACAACAGTGACAGTCTCTCAAACTAGAAATAAAACTAATATCTTGAAGTAGATGTTGTAACAATCGATTCAGTTCGATTTGGTGAACTGTATTTAGTGCTGTTGCAAAACATAAATGAAAAAATGTTTCCAAGATGATGATGATGTCAATTATAATTATTACTATACTAAGTTTTGATTACAAATACTTTATATGGATGTGTTTGAATGTATTTTCATCCGCCGGGATGATAGAAATGACGTCATTACGTAAAGACGTAAAAGAACCGGTGATCCGGTTTTTTTAACCGGATCATTGAAACGAACTGTCCGAAAGAACCGGTTCGCGGAAAAGAACCGAACTTCCCATCACTAGAACATGGAATTGATTAACTGGTCACTCAGCACATTTTTTTTGTCTTTAAAGATTTTCCCACTAAGGAAGGGTGCTCCGGGAGAACCCACCTGCCCAGACGGGACCTTCACTGCGGACTACATGCGGGACGCCTGGAACAAATGGCAAGTCCTGTGCCTAGAAGCCCTGTCCGTGGAAGATGCAGAGGACATATTTGTATTTTTGACTTGGGATTGCCCTGACATATCGGAAGATTTGTAAGACAGCTGCCAGCAAATTCACCCAGGCGCTGTCTGCCGAAATTATAGGGTGGTTCGGGGTTGTGCGTGACCGACTGAAGGTATTAGATCAGAGTGACACAGATCGATGAACTGAACCGTAACATCTCAGCTCGGACTGTGGAGGCACAGAAAAGAGTGGACACCATCGGAGGACAGACTGGTGAACTTATGTGGATTATGACTGGTCTGGGTATGAAATTGGACGAAATGTCCAAGTCACTCCATGAACCCGGCGCGTGCCAGGAACGCTGAGGATCAGTGACTGATTGATTGATTATGATCCAGACAAATTACCAAAGATCAAAAAAATGGATTAAAATGTTGCTTCACTTCACCCTTTTTCTCTCGGTTGGGAGGCCAGCTTGACAGCAGGGTCTTGCTATCGTTCCCCGTGCACTGCCTTATCTCCCTTCAAGGACAAGCCATAGAACTGAACTGTAAATATCTTAAGCTATGGCTGACATTTCTTCCAGTTCATGTACAATCTGTGGCACTTCAGCATTTTTATTTTTATGTGTATATATGTCAATAATGTAGTTTGTGTATTCTGTGTAATTGCGTAAACAATGTATAGTGTAATGTGATGTTAACTGTGTGTATGTATATTGTGAGTATAATGTGTAGTGTAGCACTAACTGTAAGCATGCCAATGGTACACTGTGTGTACTGACTATGTATGTGCACATTGCACATTTTACCTGTTGAAGTTTGTATGGTTATATGTTAACTGTTTCTGCAAATTTCTGGAGCATGCTCCCAAGAATTTCACTTACCGAGGCACATGTGCTGTGGTAATGTGACAATAAAAACTTGAACATTCTCACAACACAATCTCAGAATCTTACTCGCACCACCACCATCCCATCCCATCCCTCTCTGCCTCCTCCTTTCCACCCTTCCTCCCTTACCCAATCCAAACAAAAAATCCCATCACGTGACCACGTGTGCTGTGTTATGTTATATTGTGTTTTTTTCTTGTATGTATGTATGCTATGCTTTGCAAAATCTGCATTTTTTTTCACTGGAGAGCGTGTGGCAGTGCTGGTAAATAGCTGCAGCCCGGAGGCTTGCACCAAAAGACAAATTTCATTGCAGTGTACTTGTACATTTGTAATGACAATAAATCAATCTGAATCTGAATCTGAAATTATGCCCATCTCTGAACACATCAATGATATTGACCCAGAGGTATCATAGCCTCGGCTGGTGGCGTCATCAGTGCACCAGCCTATAAATAGATGAGCCCATCAAGCCTTCGGGTCTTTTTGTTTTCAGAGACCACTCTGTGTTGGTGTGTGTCAAGAAAATCTCTCTCTTTACCTTTCAAACTTCACTTGAGAGCTTTGTTTGGAGTTAGTTTTCAACTGGCAGTGAAAACTGGCACAACATCAGTCTCTCCCTTTCTTTGAGGACCTCTGAGATGAGCTATCAAAGTCATGGAGAAAACCATTTACTTCACATGTTTTTGTGCCCTCAAAGGCAACATTTTCACATGGGTATGCAGAGATGCCCCAGCTGGAACAGCTATCTCTCTCCTGGGTCCGCATATTCATTAAAGAGACCTACCTCCCCACAGGCTGGTACTGCTCTGCATACTTGGATGTCTTGCAGGCGTACCAGGATGACCTCTTGAAGGATTTGAGTGCTTAAAGGGGGGGTGAAACACTCAGTTTCAGTCAATCTCATGTCAATCTTGAGTACCTATAGAGTAGTATTGCATCCTTCATATCTCCGAAAAGTCTTTATTTGTATTATATTTATAAAAGAAATATAGGCTGTACCGAGTCTTTCCAAAAAAACGAGCGGCTGGAGGCGTATCGTCTGGGCGGAGCTAAAGAATGACGAGTGCGCAGCTACAGCACGAGAGCTTCTGAAAGCTGACATCGTCATGGGTGAAAAAGAAAACGTTACCCTAAATAAACCATGGCTATCAATCAGATTCAACTAATACAGATATGATCCAGAATCAGATCCGGAGGCTGAAATAAATTGAACAGGAGAAGCAGCAGCAGCAGGACGTCCGTCTCTGTGGTATGGACTGTATTTAGTGGGCTGTCAACATTTGTGTGTGTTTACTCGCAGTTTATGAGGACATGATTCGGTTTATGGACTATTGAATGCGACTAAACATTAGCTGTAGCAAGCGAAATGGTTTTGCACGTCAGATAGTGTATTAAAAAAAACAATAGTGTAACGTTAGCACATTTGAATGAAGAAGCACGCTTTGTGAGGACGTCCCCTAGCCTAGGTTTATGTTTGGGTGGTTTTACAATAAACAAACTGACATATTGGTCAGCTAAACAAATGTATTTAAACACACACAATAGATCACATGCTCCATTGATAAATTAACAATACACGATCGTGTTGTTTACTGATGTTTACTTAACGCGACGATAGCCAACAACATAGACATTTGAAGCAGTTTTACACACCGCCTGCTTCCAAAGCACGACTGTGAACCTTTATCACTGGGACCGCTCCGTCAAAAATACACTTGTTGATTTTGTGAAGTCCTTTGATAGCAGTGACTGTGGAGATCCACTTTTTCTACACGACTGAAGCGTGATGTTGTGACGTTTCTCGTCATTTCTGCGTTCAAATCTTACAGTCTATGGTTCAAATCGGTTCAAATCCAGCACTGCCTTCCCGGAATGCTGTGTGGGTGCATTAAAGTTGCTGTGCGTAACTCATAGGAATAAAGTGGAGCGCGGCGCGACAGAAGTGTTGCATGGATGAGTGGATCTGCACCTTGAGAGCAGTGTTTATGGGCGTGCATTTGTTATTTCGCTCTAGTCACGTGTGTGTACAACCTTCCAAGAGACACAACAACTGACTACCGGCCAAGCAACACCGTGCTAAGAGGATCCTTGTAGGAGCATTCAAACGCAAGTACATGACTCTTCATTCTGGATGAACTGGTAAAAAGCGAGCAAACTAATGTTGACCTGCTAGTATATTGATTCTCAGGTTGTGGCTAAGAAATCATTGGGACTTCACTGCTTTCCATTAACAAACATCCCTTTCCCAGTAACCGTATGAATGTGTATTTTCGTTAGTTTGTGTTTAGAATAGTTCAATAAACTTTTGTTTACCTTTTTCATCTAAATGTCTCTGCCTATGTGTTTATAAGTTACTGATCGATTGTGTTACCTAAGCTCACAAACAGTGAACATAAAATTGATATTATTGCTGTTGTAACGGGTAATTTCCCGATTCAAGATTGATAATGTTCTCTTATTTCAATGTATCACTGGACGAAAAGTTGATGAAGTGTAAAATTAATTTTGAATAATATAATATGTATTACGGTTCCTTTTACTGTAATTCAATACCCCTTTAAATTATTTGATCCGAATCAATTCCTTACAGGTATTCCTTACAGTAGTTTCTCTGCCATACAGAGTTTACAGATGAGGGAAAATAAATTCTACTCAGAAGTAATGTCTCAGATATGGATCCGATTTTATGAAGTGGAAATTTTGTCTACATGTAACAAAATCTCAGCATGTTATAGCCATTTATTATTACTGACAATATAATTGTGCAATTGTGTACAAAAAAGTTCAGGGAGTAAAGTAAATAGTGTGACAAGCTAGTGCTCGCCCCCTACATGGCAAAGCTAATTAGGCAACACTTGACAGGTCCCAGCCGACAGCCATGAGGCAATCAACCAGAGGCAGATAAAAGCTCCAGCCAGGAGGAACAAGGGGATAGCTGTTTTGACTCTCACATGGTGCGCATCTAACCTCTGTATCTCTTCTTTTTGCCTAGAGAGCGATTGACTTTGTTCCAAAGGAGTGTGGATCACCCAGCCGAGCCGACTAAAGCTTCCTTCTCTCCACGGGACAAGGAGGAACTGCCCCCACACTACAAAGCACTTCACTGGCACTAAACCACAGAGACTGAGTTTGGACACACGGATACTGACACTGTTTTAGACGAATAAAAACACCTCTGGTGTTTTGTGTCCGTTCTCCTCTCTTCCCGTAGTCAAGGGCGACAATAGAAAGATTGTTATATAATAACATAATACTGATCTAAACAATTTTCTTGAGAGAAGAACATGAACAACAAATGCAAACAATGTAAAAAGTTGTGAAAATGAATACAATTTAAATGAAAATAATCTTCTCAAATACAAATTGAGGAAATGGTGTAAACATCCAAGTATGCAGAGCAGTACCAGCCTGTGGGAAGGTAGGTGTCACAATTCACCAGTGTGAGTGGCCGTGATCACCACCAGAGGGCACTCCACCCCGGACTGTCACTCCATCACAAATTACATTACCCATAATCCTTTCCCTGGACTCATTAGCACTCAATGTTTATCACCTGTCTCTCATCACCTCATTAACTCATTGCCTATATAAGCCTGGTTATCTCTGTCATTCATTACGAAGTCTTGTTTAGTGTCACAACTGCATTTCTGAGCGTTTCTCTGGTTTCATGTATCTTGGTCTTTGATTTCTTGCCTTCTCTGTGGATTACCCTTTTTGCCTGTTCCTTCTGTTTTGTTTGCCTTTTCGGACTGATTTCCTGTTATGACCTTTTGCCTGTTCTATTGACTACGACTTTGGATTACCCTTCAATAAATACTGCGTTTGGATATTCAACCAACCTTCTGTCTCAGAGCAGTTCGTTACAGAAGGTCTCTTTAATGAATATGCAGACCCAGGAGAGAGATAGCTTGCAAGCGTCTCTTCCAGCGGGGGTTAAAATGTTGTGGAAACAAAGATTCCCTATCTCGAGGGAACTTCGAGCTGCGTCGAAACGCTAGGGGACGCCTCTGCGTACCATGTCATGAAGCACTTGTGTAATCAGTCCAATAGTGGGACGATATGTCACGGGTGGGTGACGTCATCGACCAGGAAGCTATAAAGCACACCTGGACCAAACAGTCACTAGCTTCTGTGTCTTCACAAGCGCTCTGTGTGAATTGTATGTCCATTTATTGTGTGTGTGTTCAAAAAAAAAAAAAAGAAAGAAAGAAATATGGCAAGTCCGTATAGGTGTTGTGTTCCTCCCTGCCCACGTTACATCACGGGTGGGGATACACACGTCCTAATGTGTGATGTGTTTGGGGCTCGAGCATGCCCAGTCAGCTCTCGAGGGGGTCGGCTGCGAGCGTTGCGAGAGACTCCCAATGCGCATATTAAGATCACACCGGGCACTCTTCGAGGAGAGTGCTTTGGCTCGCGGCCCTCAGGGCTCGGGTCCCGCTGTTGCCGAGGCGCAGCGAAGGCTCGCCTCCTGGGGATCGCAGTTGGATCTGGTGGCGGGGTTAGAGACGGGTGATCCCCTATCTCTGCCTTTACCCGCTGGATTTCATGCCTCAGTTAGCGAGTTGGAAGCACGCTCTGCGGTTTTCTTCCGCTCGCGCTGAGGCACAAACGTAGCAGCACTCCAGCTCCGAGGAACTGGATGTTGTTAGCGCTGATGATGATCTGCCAAAAGAAAACGACACACACACACACTCATAAAAAGAGGAGCTATTGGTGTAACTCGCGCTGTGTCCAGGTTAAGTTTAGACTGGCAGGCCGAGTGTCAAGAAGTTCGCCAAAAAATAAATAAATAAATAAAATAAGAAAGAGAAAGAACAATATAATGGCGAGCAGACAGCATGTTTGAGATTACGAGGGGCTGAATCTAGTGGCTCGGATCTCGCGTTTGCCGAGGCAGTGTGTAGATCACGGGTCTACAATATAGATTCTATGACTCGATCGCGGATCTCGTGCTTGCCGAGGCAGCGTGTAGATTACGGGGTTGAGTCTAGTGGCTCAGATCGCGTGTTTGCCGAGGCATCGCGTAGATTATGGGTCTGCATCTATCATTCAGAGGCGACGATGTCTCGCGGGGAAGAGACGCTTGCGAGCTATCTCTCTCCCGAGTCCGCATCGTCACACAGCCCCATAGCTGCGCGGCGGTGGTCCCCGGCAAACATATATCTCCTTGTCCGCCCGGAAACGTAACGGCTTGGGGATGTTCTCGTCCTCTCGTGAGGGCCCCGGGGTGGTCAGTTCGGTTGCTACCTGCCGGTTATCCGTTACAGGACACCGGGCCGACCACCCAGGAAAATCCAGAGGCCAGCCTCGAGAGGCTGGTTCCCTTACTAGATTTTCTGACAGTGTGGAAACTTCTGCCGAATATCTCAGAATGGGTCCTGCTCACATTATAAAAAGGGTTCGGATCACACCCACCCATGTTCAGCAGGGTTACTCCTATGGTAGTAACCCCCGAGCAGGCTCTGGTCATGGAACGAGAGGTACAGACTCTTCTGCGAAAAGAGGCTATACACGGGTCCCTCCCCTCTGCAGAGAGTCGGGGTTTTACAGCCGGTACTTCATAGTTTCAAAGAAGGATGGAGGGTTAAGGCCTATTTTTAGATCTGCATCAGCTAAACAAAATGCTCACGATAAAACAGATCGTGTGTCACGTCAGGTCCGAGGACTGGTGTGTCACAATAGACCTAAAAAAATGTATACTTCCACATCTCCATCCTTCCGCAGCACAGACAGGTCTTCAGGTTTGCTTTCGGGGGCGAAGCTTACCAGTATTGAGTGCTGCCATTCGACCTAGCTTAATCACCCCACACTTTCACCAAGTGCGTGAATGCAGCTCTGGGTCAGGTGCGACTCCAGGGCATTCGCGTGCTCAACTATATCGACGATTGGCTGGTGTTAGCATAGTCGAAACAGCGGGAGTTCAGCATCGAGATGCTGTTCTCGCCCATATGAGAGTGTCGGGGCTAAGGTTGAACGGAAAGAAAAGTGTGCTGGCACCTATAAGCTGCAGAGCACTACTTTTCTGGCGGTAGTCTGGGACACGAAAATAATGTTGGCTCGGCTATCCCCTCCCAGGATAAAAATGATCCTGGATACCGTGAACCAGATAAAGCTAGGTCAGTCACTCACTGTGAAACACTTTCAGAGAGTGTTTGGGCTGATGACAGCAGCGTCCAACGGGGTACCTTTTGGCCTGCGGTACATGAGACCCTTACAGTGGTGGCTCAGGACCAAGGGGTTCCCCCAGAGGGGAAACCCTTTTTCGCTTGATCAAGGTCACGCGGTGCTGCCTACGTGCCTTAGTGAAGTGAAAAGATCCTTGGTTCCTGTCCCAAGGTCCAGTTCTGGGGGCTCCTTGTCGTTGCGTAACGCTAACGACGGATGCCTCCCTAACTGACTGGGGAGCGGTCATGAGTGGCCGCTCGGCCCAAGGTCTGTGAAGCGGCCGTCAGCTCTCCTGGCACATAAACCAGCTGGAGCTGATGGCTGTGTTTCAATCACATAAAATCAAACACTTCCTCTCAGACCTGCGGGGCCGCCATGTGTTAGTTCGGTCAGACAACACTTCGGTGGTCTTGTACATAAATCACCAGGGGGGGTAGAGATCGTGTTGGGTGTGGAAGCTGACGCATCACATGAACACCGGTCTATCTACTGAGGTGATAGAGACCATGTTGCACTCCAGAGCACCATCCACAAGGAGACTTTACGCGCTAAAATGGAGAGTTTTTGTCGCCTGCTGTACGCACCAGGCTTTGGACCCTGTTAACTGCCCGGTCGGTTCAGTTCTTGAGTTCCTACAAGAAAAATTCTCCGCAGGTTTATCCCCATCAACGCTGAAAGTATATGTGTCGGCGATATCTGCTTATCATATTCCATTAGATAATGCATCATTGGGGAAACACCCTTTGGTCATGCGTTTCCTTCGTGGTACTTTGAGGCTCAGACCTGCGGCACACTCGAGGGTGCCTACTTAGGCAGTGGCACCCTCTTGTCTGGAGTTTGCACCAGGAATGGTAAAAGCATTTCTCTTCCGGAGGGAAAGATATGCTCCCAAGGTCCCAACTAATGTGCCGGGACCAGAAATGTTGCAGGCTTTCTGTCCGCCTCCGTTCACTAGTCAAGACCAAGAGAAGCTAAATCTGCTATATCCGGTCAGAGCCCTAGATGCGTATGTCCACAGAGCTCTTCTGTGGCGAAACTCAGAACAGTTGTTCGTGTGTTTTGGGTCCTCGAGCAAGGGAAAACTGGCTTCAATGCAGACGCTTAGCAAGTGGATAGTCGAGGCTATTTCGCTCGCTTATGAGTCGGCCGGACATCCTTCACCAATGAGGGTCCGCGCCCACTCCACTAGGAGTATGGCTGCCTCTATGGCTCTTATTTCGGGAGTTTCACTGTCAGAGGTGTGTGATGCAGCTGGGTGGTCCTCTCCGCATACATTTGTGAGGTTTTACAATCTAGATGTAGCCTCTACACCGGGGTCCCGGGTGTTTCTGGGTTGATTCACACATACAGACATTTGGGACTCTGACGGCGTGGGTATTGAGGTCCCCTAGCGTTTCGATGCAGCTGGAAGTTCCCTCGAGATAGGGAACGTCTCAGGTTACGTATGTAACCATGGTTCCCTGAGAAGGAACGAGACGCTGCGTCGCAATGCCATACTCCCGGCATGCCTGTGATCGACTTGTTCGACCTTTTCCAGAAGCTAGTGACTGTTTGGTCTAGGTGTGCTTTATAGCTTCCTGGTTCGATGACGTCACCCGCCCGTGACGTATCGTCCCGCTATTGGACTGATTACACAAGTGCTTCATGACATGGCACGCAGAGGCGTCCCCTAGCGTTTCGACGCAGTGTCTCGTTCCCTCTCAGGGAACCATGGTTACATATGTAACCTGAGACCTTCATTTTACTTTTTAAGGATTATTTAATGGATAGTTATCAGGGCAACTGATTAGTGAATGATCATGTGACACTGAAGACTGGAGGAATGATGATAAATTCAGGAATAAATTACACTTTACTATATATTCACACAGAGAACAGCTGGTTTACATCAGAATATATATATATTTTTTTTACTTTGCATAAAATCTATGGAGACATAATGCACAAGCGTTTGTAGTAAACCAATCATAAAATTGGCAAACAATGTTATAGATATTAGAGGTTATTGTTCAGCAGTGTATTTAATATCTTACCAAATTAAAAGCAAGAAATGCGAAATTATAAAATATATCGGTCCAAAAAAATAAATAACTGGTATTACGACATTTCTGTCCCCCTCACTCCTGAAAAGATGGCTACGCCCCTGGCTGTGTCTGACACTTCTTTCCTTTTGGAAAGGAAAGGGATGAAAGGAAAGTCCATAAGGGATGAGAGGGAATTGACTAGTGAAGGAAATGAAGAGACTGAGGGAGTGCAACAAAGAGAGCACCAAGCCAAAGCAGCAGAGACAGAAGCGAGCTGTTCAGACTTAGGGATAAGGACACGGGTCCTAAACATTAAAGCTGTCTCAATACCCTCATACTCAGTTTGACAATCAAAAAAGAGCCTTTCAAGAACAGTGGTTCAAAAGTTTCAGATGGCTTGAATACTCAGCTAGACAAAATGCTGCTTTCTGCTTTCCTCGTAGGCATGGGCGAGGCTAGCCCCTTTTTAGGGGTGCTTCAGTAAAAACTTGGAGTAAGAAATTGTGTTATTTAAAATTACAATTTTTAGTCTTTTACACGGTTAAATAATGTCCAAAACACACTCCATAGTTTGTGGTTTAAAATGTATGTGTTAAGGAAGAAAATGAAAACATCCCCGCATAGCAAATGGTGTCATCCTCTTCTCTTCTCAGGGTACGTGTGTCTCTAGGTTGGTGGCAGTAGGGCTCATTGGGTGCTCAGCACCCCTAAAGCTCTGACCCTAGAATCGCCCCTGCTTAAATGAATGAAATGGACACTAAATAGAATAAATTATTATTATAAAACATTGTACACTAATCTCCACTATTTTAATGTTGCTGTGGGACAATGTGAGAGACACCTATCAAATTCCATACATTATTGTAAATATCAGTAATATAGTGAAACAATAAACACAATAGATTGATTAGAACTGTAATATTTATTGCACAGACCCCAACTGGCAATAAATCAAATAAATCTAAAAATAAATGATGCTCCTTAATAAAAGTATACCAAAAATAGAAAATAATAATAACAAATATATATGAGCCTACATAGCCTAGACTCTTTGTAGTGCACTTTAAAATTCAAAACCTGTCACACAACTGGTAGACCTTCTGTAGCCTGCGTGAAGCATTTTCTTCCTCACAAAAGGAAATAGCGTTCCTATCCACCCTGATAAGGCAGAACAATTCTGCACTACTCTGCAGTGCTGATAAGGATGTCACAGGACTGCTCTTAAAACAAAAAAGACCTGAAGGCTTGTAGTCGGGGCTCATCTATTTATAACCTCGTGCAGCAGCTGCGCTGATGATGCCACCAACCGAGGCTATGATACCTCCAGGTCAATTTCATTGACATGTTATGCACACTATTCACAACTGGTCGTGCTGAAGACACTTCCCATTAGCGCTTAATTTTAATTGAATTATTTATTTTAGGTTGGTAAAGCACCTGGAATGAAGGTATCCTTGCGGCAGTCATACAGCATACCAGGAAACAGAGGTCTTCCTAGAGCTGCCACTTCAATGGGCTCTGATGCCAAGGCTGCAATAAATAACAAATAAAAGGTCATATTTATGCTTAGAGATTTTATAATATACGCTGTTGGCAATTTATGTAATGTTTTACAATACATTTTATAACAATGCATTATATTCATGTTTTTTTTTTTTTTACTGTAAATGATGCTGATGATGATACTTTATTTATCCCCTTAGGGATATTTAGGCATTACAGCAGCATAAAGACAAGACAAAGTATAACACAAAAAAATAAATAAACTTAACACATATTACAACTATACAGAAGAACCATTATAGCAGATATACCATTAAATATAAAATGAGATATTTACATACATAAATAAGACAAGGTAAATGAGATATTTAAATACATAAATAAAACAATTTCGTGAATATAATTATAAGTATACTAAACGCTATAAATCCAAAATTGTTAAATTGAGAAAAAGGCCTTTTCTTTCCCAAAAGACTGTTTGTATGAAAACTATTATTTTTTGTTTCAAACTGTAATATATCATTATGAGTTTGTAATAACATAAAAAAATCAAATCCATATTTTGATTTTAAACATTTATTAAACAAAGACATTTTTTTCTCCAAAATGCAATATATCCATAACACGTTTTGCCCCAAAATGCTACAAATCCATTTCATCAACAAAAACCCACTTTCTGTCTGAAATTGAGCAAAGACATAACAATAAATAACAAGGAAAGGTTGTCTATTCATATGACAAACCCCAAAACTTGAACAACATCACTTATATTAAACCATTAAACCAGTTTTTAAAAGTACATTCATCTCGCTTGCCTTTTCAGATTGCATTCATTTGAGTCTGATATTAATGCTGTTAATAGCAACATTTCAAATAGTTTTGTTTCTGTTGCATTCATCTTGTTATTCTGTACACTACATTCATTACATTTTCAAAACAATGTACAAAACTGTACAATTATTAAGTTAATTAGTATTAAATAGTAAGTTATCTATACAAGTCCCAAGTCCCTTGGACAACAGATTTCTAAAAAATACATCCATCACAATGCTTCATAAAAACATGTTCATAAAAACAATATTTCTGTCATTAAAAAACATAACAATATTTCTGTGAAAAATATAACTTTAAATAAACAATACATCTGTGTGAGATTGTGCAACATAACTAAGCAAACATGACAGTCGATTTACATAACAAAGCCAACTTTAACACATTTCTTAAAGGGGGGGTGAAACACTCAGTTTCAGTCAGTGTCATGTCAATCTTGAGTACCTATAGAGTAGCATTGCATCCTGCATATCTCCGAAAAGTCTTTATTTTTTTTATAATTATATAAGAAAGATGCGCTGTTCAGAGTCTTTCCGAAAAAAGCCGAGCGGGTGGGGGCGTGTCGTGTGAGTGGAGCTAAATAATGACGTGTGCAGCAGCGCGCTGTGTGTTGAGTCGAGTGCGTCGTAAAGCTGTGTCATCCCTAACAGCGGGAAAAAAACTTTATTCAAAATAAAATATGGCTTTTAATCAGATACAGCCATACATCTATGATCCGGAATCAGACCCAGAGGCTGCAGTTGAACAGGAGCAGCAGCAAAAACGACTAGAGCAGGACGTCTCTATGTGGTACAAGTTATACACTAACTATATAATATGCTTAGCGGCTTGTGTTATTTACATATTTATACTTGAATTATATCGTCGTATTTTTGTCTTTGAAGGTGTACATGTGGGAAGTGCAGTTGTGCACGTGTGTTTGTGTGTTTACGCGTGGTTTGTGTAGACAGTAAGCGGACTAAAAAAAACAGACATTTGAAGCAGTCTCACTCACCCTTCTAACGTTGGGACTGCTCCATCATTCAGCATTAGGCGATCGGGAAAATCCGGCGTCGAGCTGGGCCTTGTTTATGAAACAGTCGGCACCGAAATGCAGCGAACAGATATAAACATTCGCGCAACTCAGTTGCTGATCCGGAAAAGCAAATTACATCCACTGTTGCCTTAACGCGGGGTTTTGGCGAATCTGTGCAGGACTGTCTTGGTCTGGCAACCAAAAACGCACTTTTTTGGTGACATTGTTATGTGCACATCACCTGTCCAGCATCCTACAAGCCAGCGCTTTGATGGGCGTAGCCTGTTGCTTTCGCTCTCTCTCTCTCTCTCTCTCTCTCTCTCTCTCTCTCACGCGCTTCCGGTAGAATTGTCCGTAAGGCCCATACAAGGAAATTCCGCCCCCATTAACGTCAAAGGGGACGCATGATCTCAAAAAACTTGCCGAAACTTATGACTAACCGGAAGTAGTATTTTTGACAAAGAAATACTCCCATCAAACGTCCACCTTAACTTTTGAAACTTTGTCTATGTTTAGTATGGGATTCCAAGTCTTTAACAGTGTAAAAAGATCAGTATGCATGAAACAGCATTTCACCCCCCCTTTAAAGTTGAACACAGATATATATCGTGCTATGACAGTGGAGAGTGTCAAAGGTTTTTACAAGATCGTCAGCTGTCAGTTTGTCGGCATGACAAAAGTTTTTTGATTCACTGAGAACAAGCAATCGCCGGTATTTTGCCACCGCTGAGTTTCTGACTCCCTTTCGTGGTTGTCTTTTGACGGCTTCCGCTTCTTTCCCACAGACGACACGACCACTGGCTCCTCAATACCATCAAAGTTATTCATTTTAGTAGCCTATATAACAACTTAAAAGTCTGAGGCGAGTGTTTACCGGCGTCTGACAGGGTGCCGCCATGACAGTTTGCGTCATGGAATGGTGCGCGGTGATTGGTCAAATGGAACTGTAGGGCTTTGCGGAAAAACAGGACTGGTGTTTGTCTCTGTTTTAGGAAAAAAGGGAAGAAACGGCAGCGAAACACGGCGGATATCGCGTTTTGTTAAAAACTGATTATCGAGCTTTGAATGGAGAGTCAATGGGGAGCTTGTTTTGGTGGTAACTTGTTTTTTTGTTTTTTTTTTCAAAATTGGCGTTTATCGCTTTTTGGAACCAAACTCTTCATATATAGATATTAATTAGCCTAGCCTTTTCCGTGATTCTACAACTCAAGCAAACCCAGTGGTGGAAAGAGTACTGGAAAAGCATACTCAAGTAGAAGTACTGTTACTTGTCAAAAAATGTAGTTCTGGTAGAGTAAAAGTACCTGTCCTAAATGCTACTCAAAGTAGGAGTAAAAAGTAGCCCTTTTAAAAGTACTCAAGAGTAGTGAGTATTATGCTATGAATGTTATTCCACCTTATACCCAGGAAATTAAAAATGTAGCTTACTCTTTTATGAATGATTCTCAGTCAGAACAACAACAACAACAACAAAAAAACATGAGATCACCAACAGTATTTAAATATTTATTTGACTATTTCTTTTTATTTTTGGCTGCTAGCACTAAAAATACAGCCATGTAATATTTGAAAAAGCAACCAATAATCTAGTAACATTTATGACAACCATTCTGTAGCTAGAGGTTCTTGCAGTTCATTAAAAAAGGTTGCAAAGCATTGTACATTAACAATTTTACATGAAAAGCAGTTCTTTCTTTCAATATGCATTCATTGTACTGCTTTAATTTCTATAGATGTTTTCTCTATAAAAAACACTAAAAAATCAGAATCGAGTAACTCACAATTTTCACCAGTGATTATTTTTGCTTGCAATTCAAAAACATACCTTATTTAAATATAAATATGATGTTTTATGAAAGTTATTTGCTATATACATGGACTACAATTTTAAATCACCATGTGAGAACACATTAAATTAAAATATGCACTTCAATATGCTGATAGAAAGTAGGTTTAATGCGTTTATATGTTCGAAACAAAATCGATGTGACAAAATCTAGCAGTGACGATCGGTTAATAGCTAATGCACTGAAGCCTGGCAAACAATCAAGCTAAATTCAGTGTTTCCAGCAGATGGCACTGCGAGCTTGTGCAGCACTAACAGAATACCCACCATTTGTGCATGTATTAGAGCATGTCATATTCTGCCGTCAATTTTTAGCAATTGTTTATAAGGCGATTTCAGTCAACATACAATAACCACCAACATCAGCCTTTCATAAAGTGTGTGTGCCTTTCACTCTAGGCTGGTCGCTATCATGGTTGATGTATTTGACGGGAGTCATGCAATTTTTTTGATTATTCGTTTCAGCCAATCACATTGACAGGAAAAAAATTAACATAATGTAGTGACAGCAGGTTTAGGGAAAATAGTGCAGTAAAAGTACAGATACAGCACTTAAAATGCACTCAAGTAAAAGTACACTGTTTTTAAACTACTTAAAAAGTACAATTCTTAAGAAAAACTACTCAATTACAGTAACAATTCTTTACTTTACACCACTGTGCAAACCACAGCATAAAAAATGACTGATGCAACTATTGTATCATAAAAAGTTCTCAGTAATGTCCTACACACCCCAAAGGGTCTCCTTAACAAGTGGAGGCGAGTTTGGCCCTTCCTATACAGAGCACTCATGTTGTCTTCATATACACACCCAAATACATGTTCACCCTCTCAATATCCAGGCCCTGTTTACTGGTACAGTATATGAGGCACCAAATATTTTGTCTTTAGCCCCGTTTCCACCAAAATTACCCGGAACAATTTGTACCAGGAACTTTTTTACAGGAACTTTTCTCCCCCCAGACCTGCAGCTGTCTGCGTTTCCACCGCGATCTAAAGTACCGTGAAGATTAGGCAGATCAGTGCGGTGATGTAGGACTGCACGCGACTGCTCCTCCAAGCCAGTGACGGACAATAGGGCTGTCACTTTATATTTGATATTCGAATATGCATTTGAAGATGACGTGAAATATCCGTAATCGAACTATAAATAAACTATCCGGTTTTTAAAGTGCCATGTAGCGCAATTTTGTACTGTCGGTGGGTTTACATGTAATCAGTTTAAAAGTCCAATCTGAAGGAAAATGCTCCATATAAACACCTCAGTCGTAATAAAAATGCCCAAACTGAATGAAATTGTAATCGTTTTGAGATGGGTAAATAAACCTTTTCATGAATCGATCAAACGAAACATTTCACCATGTAAATGACCTGACCGGATTACTTTTGAGTGTGCGTCCTTATGTGATGTACACAGCGCGCGCCTTCACCACTGAAGAGCACACGTCGCGCTCATGCACCAAGCATGCTGACAAGAGAGGAAAATACATTTTTCTGAGGGATAATCTTTTTATTTCATAAGAAGTTATGAAGATAATGTTGGCATAATGACACTGTCCCTACGCCTATGTAAGCCAACAATCAACTACTTCAACTGCGCCTGACATTAGAATTTATTTTTTCTGAGATGATTATTACACTTTACAACAAATGAATAGCTTTTATAAAACCGTAAAGTCCTGGTGGCCGTTGAGAGTTGCTATGGCATCCGTAAACACATTCCAGCTGCTGGAGATGACGGCGTTGTACAAAATAAAAAGTTAACCCCTCAGAAAAATGAGCTTTCCTCTCTTGTCAACATGAGCGCGGCGCGCACCGTCACGTCATGTAAGGACACACACTTAAAAGTAATCGGTCAGGTCATTTAAGTTACATGGTGTAAAAAAATGTATAACAAGCATGGAAGAGATTCAAGCTGTGCTGCTTTTGCTGGTTATGTATAGGTTTACTAAAGAGGTAATTAACAACGACAGAAAAGAGCACTAATATGCAGATTCGGCAGCATGCAGCATATTCAGAAAGCTTGTAAAGCTAGATTTAAAATGACTATGTATATTATTATCAGCTATTACGGACACTGAACGTGAGATGGCTGAGACGACCGCGCGCCACCAGACAGAGAGCAAAGACTGATATTTACTGAACGCAGACCGAACCTCACAAAAGACTTTTAAAAATGCCGAGTTGAAATAAAATGCTGCGTGAGCTCAACCAATCAGCATGTTCAGCGCCCAAGTCCCGCCCTCGAAAGTTCCTGAACTTTGAAAAAGTACTACCTCGCGAGAAGGGCCGTTTGGAGGGGGAAATATTTACCCGGAACTTCATTTAGACCCTGGTTCTAGACCTGCGGTCTAAACACACCGAGTACCACCTTAAGTTCCTGGTTCCTGGGTAAAGTTCCTGTGGTCGAAACGGGGCTTTTGTCACATTGATGTGAAGGTTATTAAATTCACACCAGTCAACAAAGTCATTGATCACTTCCTTATACTCCAGGGGTCTCATTTATAAAGCGTGCGTACGCACAAAACAGGGCTGAAAAAGATGGCCCGATGTGATACAGAATAGCATAAAATACCCTTTTATTAGAGAACTGCAGAACACAGTGTAAGAACAAAATATTTCCCTTTATGTACATATATCATAAAATGTCAAAGTCTTCAAATACAGTCATGAAGCACAATCGCTACTCATCATCGGTCCTTGCCTACTATTACATTACAAAACCGTCAACCGCCCACAAATTAATTCTGTGATTTTGTCAAGGTGTTAACGATTAGTCTATTTGTTAAAACATAAATCCTCCGGTGACCTGGGTATGTAATGCTTTATGGTGGCACTGCTGGCACTGTTGGAGGATTACGCCAATGGCAGAATAAGGAGAGAACGAGTTTTCATTCAGGGACATTATCAGCAAAACTGCATGAATTTTATTTGATTTGAAGAGTTTAAAATTAACAAAATATTTTTTGGATTAAAATAACACTATCTTAAAAAAAAATACCTGAGAATATTTTATACAATTTAGTTTTTATTGATATTTTGATATAGTTATTCTGCAACATAAAAAGGATATTGAATGATTTTCAGCAATGTAACAACTATGAGGAATAATTAATATTCATGAGTCTATAATGTGACTCGCTGGTTGTCCATTAATTATTAACTTTATAACGGGACTTTTAATCCTGTTATTATCAAAGTCGATTTCAGTCATCCAGATTTTCCTCTCGTCTCGCGAGTGGAAAATGAGATTTCTTCATTGAATATCAATCTTACAAACTTTAAAAAACATTAATCTGTTTGATCAGGACAAATAATATTTCATAAGTTTGTACAATTTGTATTACTGAAAAAGTAACATGAAAATCAAGCTTAAATTGTAGCTAAAATCTTACGTCATCAGTGACTTCAAATCTATGAGCAAAAATGATACGAATTCACTTCAGTAGACTACGATTCGCACAAAGGGAGATTTGTCCAGGAATGGTCAAGACAACCTTTAAACGCAGTTTGATTGCGAAATAGAATCCTTTCTTTGAGTTGGCCTATGTGTGTGTGGTCTGTCGCAGTTTCTCAGTCTCTTCAGGGCAGTGAAGCTCAGAAGGAGTAATTGGAGGAGTTTCGGCGCAAAGTTGGTCTTGTCTCTCGGGCAGGTTTGCCCATCTCTCTTTGGCAGAATGCCAGCTCTCATGTTCAACCCATCTCTCAAGTTGGCGAAAATGCCGGAATGGCGGAATGCGCAAAGAGTTCATTGTGGGTCTAGGTTTTATAGATGAGATAGGCTGAGATGATCCAATCAGTAGAAGAGTGTGTCACAAGGCGGCCTTTGTCTGTTGAATCCCCTTAATTCCTCGTAACTCAATCGAAAATGGGTAATGTATTAAGAGCCCATCTTCCTTTCTTTTCCCGGAAAGTGTATAGTTTCATATTGATGCCATTTGTTGAAATTTGAACACAGAATTCATTGCCGTCGGGTGTTTGTCATTGTAAAGATACCATGCATGATAGTATTGACATTCCAGAGTACAGAGATACAGGATTTACAGTTAATACCATCCAAAATTTGATTTTACATGCAGTAAACATCATAGTTAATTCAAAACATCATATAAAGACCTTAAAGGGTTACTTCAGCGATTAGCATATGGCTTTGTATCAGTAGAAACCCTGGAGAATATTCAAATTATTGTGCTTTCCCCCCTCATATCTCCCTGAGACGAGAGATTTATGCATTTTATTTCTGGAAAAATTCCTCCTATGATGCAAAATGACGATTTTTGCATCATAGGAGGAATGTTTGCCCAGAGGCTAAAGACTACAGCCAGCAGAGGGAGCCGTTTCCGCATGTTTTGAATCTGCGCATGGGGGATGGGAGATTACACTCAGCTGGCAGGGAGAGCTCAGCTTGCAGACAGGATCATTTAAACGGAGCTATGGTGAGCAATGTAAGTCTTTTAACTTCTCAAATTCATTTCTATGAAAGTTAAGCTTGCAAAGGCATGAACTGAAACGCGTGCCAGACTGAACTCGCATTGTGAATGTGTGCCGCGAGTGTAGTCGCGATTACCTCAGCTCTCATCACTCCTGCATTTAGTGCTCAGTGCTGTGATACTCGCGCGGTGACTCACTCATTATATTGAACAGACACGTTCAGTTTTTAATTGTAGTGTCTTCTCTAACTCAGTCACAGTAATGAAGTTGGTGGTGTTGGGAATGGCCTCACTGGGCAGCGAAGCATTCTGGGAATTGTAGTCTTTCATCCCCATGGGACAAAAATACATTTTCTGTCTTTTCTCAGTCTAGAAGACACCAAATTCAAAAATAATTTCACATTTCTACTGCATTGATGACCCAGTTTAAATACAGATTCATCTTCCCAGCGCTGAAGTACCCCTTTAAATCCACACAATACATATATTTTATAGTTGAAAGAGGTAGTTTTCGTCTCAATGTCCGCATGTTGCTGATCTGTGTGTTTACAGCAGTCTCTCTATGTATATGTGTGCGTGTAGGTCAGAGGTCAAAAGCAAGGGGGGTTTGTGGGTGACTTGTTGCTCTGAGTCCAGAAAGGCCTCAGGTGTTATCAACGTCAGCACAAACGATCCTCTTTCTTTGGGGATTACAATGTGGCTCCTCATCTGTTAATTAGTCATATAGTTACAATACAAGGGAACTTTGTAGGGGATTAGATCATCCCAGGATGCGTAATTATCGGAGCTCTGGTCATCCGGTCATGTGGTTAAATATTAACGGAATTAGTTTACCATCCGCCATTATCGCTACAGCAATGTAATGTGTAAGGCACTAATGGAATTTAAAGTCTTTTATTTTATTTTTGAAAGTCTTTTACCTTTGACAGTGTTAAACATGGTGCCACGTGGATGGAAATCTGCATGCAAATGATATGCAGATGAGGTCATGCATAGTAAAACTAGGCGTTGTAAGCTCCATATATGGTGTTTTTGGGGAGGAGTCAGGGTGGAGAAGCACGTACGCACAATCTGCTGCTGGCTCTGATTTCTAGAGGAATTTTTGCGCAGCTTCTACCGTATGCATGGTTTTATAAATCAGAATTTTTTTGTGCGTATGCAAAATCTAGCTTTTGTACGTACGTACACTTTTAGGATGAAATCTACGCAAAGTTTTATAAATGAGACCCCAGGTCATTTCCATCCAATGTTCGTCCCACAATAGCTGTGTCATCTGAAAACTTCTGAATATGGCAACTGCTAGGCTGCATTCGGAACCGCATCCTCATTACTCAATTTAAATAAGTGCTTACTTACCGGGCGCTAAAAGAGTAGGTAGTCTATATCCAGATCTCGTTAAGTGTGAATGCGATCCGCACTTTATGCACCATGTTGACGTTGTTATGTGACCTATGATGATTCCACAAGCGCAACAACTTGTGTGACAGGTTTAATTCATAAAAAGAAAAAAAAAAGAAAAAAAAGACAGGTTTAATTCATCTTTCTATATATTAATATCGGTGTTTTAATTTATGAATACTAAGGATTCTGACATACTTTGCGCTCGCCTACTGCTTTTTCCATACTATATAGTAGTGAAATATGCGGTTCCAAATGCAGCCCTAGTGTTCTACTGGAAATCAGATGTGTACAGGGTAAATAAGAAAGGAGAGAACACTGTCCCCTGTGGTGCAGAAGACCTTTTCAGATGCACAGCAATGAAGCCTCACAACATACTATAGCCAATAGTCAATGCAGTCAGTTTACTGTCAACCCCTGCCCCCTCCTAGCCTAGAAATCTAGACGCACCCTAGCGGCAGCAAATTTAATCTGCCGGCAAGTGTCGTCTAGGAACTCTCAATACCCTTCTGAGCTGTATTCCTCAGAATCTGGACGGCCCAATCACATCGTGTATAGAGTCGCCGGGCGGGGCCATAATGACGACGGCCGAGTTGCGTTTGTGTGCTTCTAGTAAACACAGAAACTGGCGAACGGCGGCGGTCTTTCGAATCAGCTTTGACTGCGATTCTGGAAGACTTGGAGTTAAGCTTTCCTCTGAGAAAAGAACAAAGAGCGGCACTGAAGTCATTCTTAAGAAGGGAAGATGTGTTCGGAGTTTAGCCGACCGGATACGGCGAATGTTTAATCAGTCAGCGAGCTGTTTAATCAGTGAACGAATACGCCCTTTACTGACCGAGATGCTTTGAGTCTGACTCTGAACAGGAGATCTTGTTAGTGAACGAATTGAACAAACTGGTGCATGTTGTTCGTGAAATGAGTGACGTAAATGAAGTGAACCAGTTGTTGAACGATACCAATATCGAACAGGTGGAGCTCGGCTCATGTAGGTGGCATATTGCAGCAAAGAGCGAAATATACACTTTACCATTGTAATGAAAACAGTGTAACAACACAGACTGATGG
Organism: Pseudorasbora parva; assembly: GCF_024679245.1. Classification (NCBI taxonomy): domain Eukaryota; kingdom Metazoa; phylum Chordata; class Actinopteri; order Cypriniformes; family Gobionidae; genus Pseudorasbora; species Pseudorasbora parva. Next base: position 64,637,852 of record NC_090173.1, read on the forward strand.
TTAAAGGTAGGGTAGGTAAGAATTGGTTAAAAAAACTTGTTTTACAAATTTGTTTAAACATTCTTTATGTATCAATACATAATTAAAATGTAAGTACTCTAAAAAGAAAGTATAACATTTGAGTGTCTCTCATGACAGTTTTAAAGACAGCTCGCTATTTCCATTCACTCCACCTTGTCCCTTCTGGGCTCTTTCCAAAGCCACGCCCCCAAAATACATGATTGCGCCTCACCGACCATTCAGCTGGGTATTCCAGCTGATTGGTCGGTGAGGCGCAATCATGTAATCATGTATAGAGTCAGGCATTATTGACCTGAGTCGAGCGGAGTGCATGTAGTGACATCATGTCGGAATTACATGTAATAAAAAATCTAACTTTATCAGTATGAATATAAACAAATAAGATGTCTTTTAGTCCTCACTATCAAGCTAATGAGCTAGTTGTATTTATAAGGCAAAGCTAAAAACGGTAAGCGTCATAACAATTTTTTTCCAATAACATCAGTTATACTGTGATGAAGCTGAATTTCGTGTAAGATTCATAACATATACTGTGTTTTGCATGTAAAGTTTCCATGATGAAAGCATTGTTAATTAGCAGTAGCTAAAGCTAACTTAGCTCTAAAAATAGTTCCTGGATGAGGTGTACTAGATTTTACACATGCATTTTCTTATCTAAAGTTAAATTTTGGTGAAATTCAACAAGACAGCGATGAACTTGAACTAAGCATATTGAGTATTTATCATCTCTACTAATGGTTAAGTGTATAATATTGTCAGAGGTGGAAAGTAACGAATTACATTTGCTCGCGTTACTGTAATTGAGTAGTTTTTCTGTGTACTTCTACTTTTTAAAGTAGTTTTAAAAATCTGTAATTTTACTTTTACTTAAGTACATTTTGATTAAAGTATTGTACTTCACTACATTTTAAACCACATCCGTTACTGAGTAAAAATAAATCATTAGTGCAAAGAGGGGAGGAAAAACGCGATCCGGAAATGACTAATATTGAATAGAGGGCGCGGGGCGCGGGAGAGAACATGCACGCAAATATCAGATGGAGACGAACGAGACAGACGTCAGTGACGCAGACCCAGGTGAAAGCAAAACGCCGTCGTGAACTCCTGGCTAGTGTGGAAATACTTTGGATATAGAAAAAAATAATGTGGTGTTGTCCTGGAGGATATCAAATTTGCACAAAATGTGGATGCAAATGAAGAAACACATAGAACATGTTCGGGAACACATCCCTCTGTGCAAATAAAGGTATGTTTATAACTTAGGCCGATTGATTTCTGTGACGCAGAGGGAATCCCGGAATCCAGTCATGAACATTAAATTTACATTACAAGGTAGAATTCACGTAATACACGCAAACTGGTGGATGAAAGAAAAACTCGAATGTAGAGCTGCAGGCCTTAGAAATAAATCAAATCGCGACATGGTCTGGGAATATTAAAGCACAAAACATTGCTATATGAATAAATGATCTGCTTGTTCTCTCTCTGTGAATGAGCTGCTCCGTCTACTACATATGCACTCTATTATTCTTAAACATTTTTACGAATTAATGATAAAAATAAGTTGTTAATCTAATTCATAATAATTTATTGAATTTAGTTTATTAGACATGTTTTATTGTTTATTAGATAAGTTTTAATAAACAGAATAAACAAATGGTTTTAAGTTTGTTATAATAAAGCATTTGTTCAAAAAAATAAAAAAGACCAATCTTTTTCATTCATTTAACATCATTTTAACACTGCATGAAAAGTGGGATTTTCGTCAGTAAGCGGCACTGTAGATTGTCGTGGAAGATCAGGTTTACGACTGCACACGGCAGTTTGCAGGCGACACCGAAAACTGCCGTGAATTGTCAGAAATTGACGTGGGCCTTGCTTGGCAGTTGTCCCCCCCAAGACCCCCCTTCCCTTAACTCCAGGGGAGGCTTTAACATGTAAATGAACATGCTGTGAGCTATACAAATGCAAATCAGGGTAGCAGGAGTTTTAACCCGTGACATTTAAAAGGTATTAACTTCCTTCTAAAAAAATCTCTTAGATAGATCAGGCTCAGTATAGCCTAATTGTAAAATCTTAAACTTAAGCTTGAATTTATATATTTGATGAAAGTATTCTAGATTATTTATTGTGTGTCATTTGCAATCAGTCCCCGTGAATTCAGTGCGACTCGCAATTTTGACCAATCACCGCAACTTTTACCAATCATTGCGGTCTCCTGCTAATAAGCGGCGTCATACATCAGCAAACTTTATATATCATATATCATTGCCTGTCAAAATTAACGTGTTAACGCAAATTAATTTTAACGGCACCACACACACACATATATATATACAGGGGTTGACATTAACTTTTTTGCTCACCGGCCACCGTGGCTAGTGGTTTTCCAAAGTTACTAGCCACTCAGCATTTTCACTGGCCACAATTTTGCTGTTTGGAAATGACATTGTATATGTTTAAAGTTGACTTTGGCATATATAAATTACTTGATTTTGAATCATTTTACTTTATTTAGAAGATTTAAAACCCTTTCAAACTTTCAAATGCAGAATGACCCCCCAAATCTTGTATATCAGCTGGGATGTACAGGTGGGCAAGGGGTGGGCAATATAATAGATTATAATAGAATATAATAGGCTAATATGAGAAAGGTAATATGACAGGCTATGAGTTATTTTAGTTAGGATATATATATATAATTTAAAAAATACCCTAAGCAAATTACAAAAACAATAGTTATTAAAAATAAAATAAAAATTCCGATACTAATACGACACAATGTAATTTATTGAATGTAATTGTCATTGGATACGACTTTCATCGAAAAGAATGTAACAAAATGTGGGCGTGGTCTGTGTTGTGAAATGAAACCACATTAAAATTTCCCTTAAACTGCGTTTGAAACATACAGCAAAGCAGCGACAGAGGAAAACACAGAGCCTGATATTATGCAAACATTTACCAATAATGTGGAAAGCGTTTTAAATCTGTTCAGTGGAAAATCCGCTGTGACGAATCTGTCCTCGTCTAACATCTGCTGTAAATCCAGGTAAAACTAGCTGCGTGCACGCGCCCGTCCCCAGATAACATGATCCCCAGATGATCCGTAACACCGGCGGGAAGAAACAGCTGAATGCTATCATTGGGCTATCTCGTCAGCTTGCTCAGTTTGCTGTCGATTTTAACGAGCAGTTAACTTTAGTAATCTCCAGGTTGCTGTCCATAGATGATAGGTTGCTTGCTTTGGAGTCGAAAAACTGTGTGGAAGATACTAACTTTAAGAAGAGAAGACGAGTGCCTAAGAGAAGACCAGTCCTAAGATTGCGGTAAGACTGTTATCTAAGCTAAAGTAACCTAAAGCAAAGCTTTTTTAGTAGCACAAGCTGAAATTAGCCTTGTAAAAGAACAAATGTAAGTTGCTTTATAAAAGTGTTTTCTTTTTCTGGTCATTTTACAGGAAGCAGTACGCCGTCTTCACAACTTCGTCATAACACTCATTTAATTGTTTTCCAGCTGCATGTAAGACACAGAGACAGTACGCAGGAGGTACAAACATCCAGTTCTTGCATCGCACGCAGAAGCTGTGAAGAGTTCAGCTCGGAGTCGATTGAGAAGAAAGAGGGTAAGATTTATTAGATTAGATCCGTTTTTGGTCAGTGTGACTATTTTTCAGGTGCATTTTACGCAGTACATCGCGCAATACTGATTGTCTTTATTGTTTGTTTTTACAGCTGCTACAAGCAAGAAAGAGTGTGTTAGCTGAGGATGAGGTGGGCCTTTGGAAGTGCGCTACCATAGACCTGATGTCTGATGAGGAAGACGGCATCGTTCGCGCGGTGTCTGGATGGACTGTTCGACCAGCCAGGAGCTCGCCGAGCTCTGTGCCACGCTGCAATCGAGATTAGAGGCGATTCCAAAGAACAGGGCAACGCACGACAGACGTCTGAAAAATGGACTGAAATCAGACAGAATGGCGCTAGTTACCTACAGCTCTGAAGCGGAAAACAGAGACTTCATGGTGCTGTAGGATTTTGGGCTTCTCGTGAGCTTCCTATTGTTGTGTGGGCAGATCTCACACGTTTTGCATTTGGTTGTGTGTTTGTGTTTGTTCTAATAAAGCTCTTTCTTTGAATAAACTGCACGTCCCTGGCATATTTTCCTTTCCTCAATAAATGAATGTCCTTGATGGTTATAATAGCGTAGTCCATAGGATAACAATGACATGAATATAAAACAATAGCATATCACATGAATATGAATATATACAATTAAAAAATAATATGCAAATCATGATTTTATATATATGTGTGTAAAATTATTATAATTTGGGGGTTTAAATTTATTAATTTATTACCCAGGTTGACCAATAGTAACAGATCTGCCAACCAATCACGAGTGATATTTCTTGTTTCAATGTAGTAGTTTCAACCAATACTGAGTGAGGAAATTCAAGCCATTCCGGCAAGGCGCCGCCCAGAGCTGCTATTCATATGCTAATTAGAGCCATTAGCGCCGGCGCCAGCATGCCTCCGCAAGCTCCACATACGTCATGGTTCGTTTCCGTCAATATGTGGCACAGACGAACGCGACGTTCACAGGCTGTAAACTGACGTTAATTGTCGAAAATCAGGGAGATTTCCGGCCGTTTACGGGGACTAAAATCCCACTTTTCATGCAGTGTAACTAGTGATAATAACCATCATTTAATAATAGGTACAGTAAATGTTTAATTGATGTTTTCTGAGATAGTTGTCATATCGTGAAAATCTCATCCTATCACAACCCTACAGGGGAGAGTACTCCACCCCCACTGTTAAAAAAGTAACTAAGTAACTTTTACTCTGAGTACATTTTAAATGAGCTACTTTTTACTTTTACTTGAGTAAATTTTTAGACCAGTAATTTTACTTGTACTTAAGTAAAATTTCATTGAAGTAACAGTACTTTTACTTGAGTAGAATATTTTGTTACTCTTTCCACCTCTGAATATTGTAACGTTATGCTAAGTAATGTTATGCTATATTAGGCAGCTACATGTGCTAGTCATACATGCTTCATGAAAACATAAACCGAAAAAATGTATAATCAAAAGAAAATATTACCTGTCCAGCAGAAATACAGCCAGCAATGAGTCGTTTTTCAGCCCCTTTATGTCCCTCAGTTCTTGTCATCGTTGGAAAGCCACGCTGATATTTACTCATGTTTGATTTCTTTGTTTATCCAAAGACTTGTGCATTGTGCATTGCCTTTACATGTAGGCCTACTGCCTTCCTTTTTTTTTTTTTTTTTGGCCTCCGCTGACTGCAAAACCCGGCACCGTGCATTTTGAATGCTTTTGCTCTTCCTAGGGTTAGGGTTAGGAAAGCGGTGGTTGCTATGGTAGCGTGAAAATAATGAAAATAATGAGCGGTGTTTATTGCAGATGAAACATTCTAGAGTCACTTGATTTTTATACTCTCTTTTTCAGAGTACTTGCATTTTAATTATGTATTGACATATAAAGAAAGTTTAAACAAATTTGGACAAAAGTGTTTTAGATCATTCCTACCTACCCTACCTTTAAATGATTACCTCACAGAACTGTTTGAACAGTTTCTTCTTTTTAATTTAACGACTTCATTACGTTTTGTCATGTCATGCTCTTCTCGAAAGTCAGAAATCCGGACCAAACTGTAAAAAGGTATTTTAGAGAACCTTTTTTTTTTTTTTTTTTTTTTTTTTTTTTAAATATAACATCAATACCTTACAGTAAGCTATATTAAATACTGTATAATGACTATTTCATGCCATCTTATATTCTGGGAAGAGAAAATTTATCATGATTAAGCTAGATCTGCTTATTTCTCAACTCTTTTAGTAGAAAACAAACACAACTCTAAGTATTTATTCGATACAGTGGCTAAATTATCAAAAAATAAAGCTTCAGCTTCTGATGTTTGTAAACAACACAGCAGTAATGACTTTATGAACTTCTTTACTAGTAAGATTGATAATATTAGGAATAAAATTATAACCATGCAGCCGTCTACTACTGTATCACTTCAGACAGAGCATTGTAGGGTCACTGAGGAAAAATTACACTCATTCACTACTATAGGAGAACACACACACACACACACACACATACACACACACACACATACACACACACACACACACACACACACACACACACACACACACACACACACTGCTATAGGAGGAGAAAAATTGGCTAAACTTGTAAAATCATCAAAATCAACAACATGTATGCTTGACCCTATACCGACTAGGCTATTAAAAGAGATACTTCCAGAGGTCATAGATCCTCTGCTTAATATCATTAATTCATCTTTGACATTAGGATATGTACCGAAAACTTTTAAGTTGGCCATAATTAAACCACTTATTAAAAAACCGCAACTTGATCCTAAAGAATTTGTCAATTACAGGCCAATCTCTAATCTACCCTTTCTATCACAAATACTAGAAAAGGCCGTGTCTTCACAATTATGCTCCTTCTTAGAAAGAAATGGTATATGTGAGGATTTCCAGTCAGGATTTAGACCCTATCATAGTACTGAGACTGCTCTAATTAGAGTTACAAATGATTTACTCTTATCATCTGATCGTGGTTGTATCTCTCTATTAGTGTTACTCGATCTTAGCGCTGCATTCGATACTATCGACCACAATATTCTTCTGAATAGACTTGAGTTATGTTGGCATTAGTGGAACTGCTTTGGCATGGTTTAAATCGTACTTATCTGACCGTTATCAGTTTGTAGCAGTAAATGAAGAGATGTCACACCGATCACAAGTTCAGTCTGGAGTACCGCAAGGCTCAGTGTTAGGACCGCTGCTCTTCACCCTGTATCTGCTCCACTGGGAGATATCATTAGGAAGCATGGCGTTAGTTTTCATTGTTATGCTGACGATACTCAGCTCTATATTTCCTCACGCCCTGACGAAACCTACCAATTCACAAGATTAACGGAATGCAGTGCTGATATAAAAAATTGGATGAATAGTAATTTCCTGCAACTTAATTCAGATAACATTGAATTTTTAATTATTGGACAGAAAAGCTCCACAAGTAGTAACCGAGAATACTGATTAACACTTGATGACTGCTCTGTCAAGCCCTCGTCATCAGTGAGGAACCTGGGTGTGCTCTTTGATACCAATCTTTCATTTGAAAGCCCCGTTTCTAGCATCTGTAAAACCGCATTCTATCATCTTAAAAATATATCTAAATTACGGCACATGCTTTCAATGCAAAATGCTGAACAGTTAGTACATGCGTTCATGAGCTCAAGGCTAGATTATTGTAATGCTCTACTGGGTGGTTGCCCTGCTCGCTTAATAAACAAACTCCAGCTGGTCCAAAATGCAGCAGCTCGAGTTCTTACTAGAACCAGGAAGTATGATCATATTAGTCCAGTTCTGTCAACACTGCACTGGCTCCCTATTAAACATCGCATACATTTTAAAATCTTGCTTATTACTTACAAAGCACTAAATAGTTTAGCTCCCCGGTACTTAAGCGAGCTCTTAACACATTATACTCCATCACGTCTATTGCGGTCTCAAAACTCTGGCCAGTTGATAATACCTAGAATATCTAAATCAACTGCAGGCGGTCGATCATTTTCCTATTTAGCTCCTAAACTGTGGAATAGTCTTCCTAGCATTGTTCGGGAAGCAGACACACTCTGTCAGTTTAAATCTAGACTAAAAACACATCTCTTTACTATGGCATACACACAGAACATTATTAACTCTCATTATTCAGATCAATTGACTGATTGTTAGGCTGCATTAACTAGGTCAGCCGGAAACAGGAACACTTCCCATAACACCTGATGTACTCGTTACATCATAAAAAGAGTGGCATCTACGCTAATGTTAGTCTCTCTGTTTATCCCGAGGTTTATCCCGGATCTGGGCCCTGTCCGGATCGGATGGTGGACCTGCCTGGACATGACCAACGCATCCTGGAGTGTCTGCTGAGCCGTGTCAAATGGTGTCTCCTCCGAATTTGCCTCACTGGCACGTCATGCTCAAAACCCGTCTTCGGCGCAATAATTCCGATCTTTCATGTATTCATACTCTTGTGTAATCGACGCCCCATCCTAAATAAATCCATCTCATCCGTGATACCATGAAATTTTGAATATTCCAATCTAATATGATTTCCTGTAAGGTTGCCAGAATAATAATCTTACACGGTGTGTTCATGGGCCAGAGGAGAACTGGCACCCCGACTGAGTCTGGTTTCTCCCAAGGTTTATTTTTCTTCATCATGTCCTGATGGAGTTTTGGTTCCTTGCCACTGTCGCCTTTGGCTTGGCTTGCTCAGTTGGGGACACTAAAAATATGATTAAAGTTATTCAACTTATTATACAAATAAAATGTATGAATTAGGTCTTATTTTATTCTATAAACTATAATACTGATCTGCCAACATTGTTGCTATATGATAAATTAAAATAAGCTGATAACATCACTGTTTACTCCAGAACGACTGTACAGCCAAATCTAATTTTGTCGCAATATTATCCTGTTTGACACTGTGAAGCTGCTTTGACACAATCGTGATTGTAAAAGCACTATATAAATAAAGTTGATTGATTGATTGATTGATTCTGCAAACCTCAAAGGCCATGATTTCATTAAATAAACGTGAGCTTCACATTTCAGATTCTGAGCATTTTACCGCCTGCACACTACAATGCTTAAGAAGGTTTAAGTTCAGAGCAGTGTGCGGTCAATGAATGACGTGCATTATAATGCCAAGCAAATTCTTATGATCAGTGTGTAACGCTTTGACCCAGATAACTCGTTGAATCATAAAAAATAAAGAGCGTGAAGGCAAAAAAGTCTGCATTTCACACGTTTAATGACAGACATGCAATGCCTCATACATCTGCCTCAATTTCTTTACAAAAAGAGTACATACTTTTAGATCATAGTAAAAGTAGGTGAATTGGGACGCAGACAGTATCTCCCTCATAAGAATTTGAAGCAGCATCCTGCAATAATCAAACAGACATTTCAAAATAAGAGTCCCCGTTGGATACACAATTTGTTTCTCCATTCGTTCATTTAACCTTTTCTCCTCTATTGCAGAAGTGTCGTTCCCTCTGCTCCCGCTGGAGCTCAGTTTCTCTGGCTAATTTCTCCACTGCCGCAGCAGTGCTGTTCCCTCTCCTCCCGCAGGAGCTCAGTTTCTCTGGCTAATTTCACCACTGCCGCTGCAGTGCTGTTTCCTCTGCTCCCGCTGGAGCTCAGCCTCTCTGGCTAATTTCTCCACTGCCGCAGCAGTGCTGTTTCCTCTGCTCCCGCTGGAGCTCAGTTTCTCTGGCTAATTTCTCCACTGCCGCAGCAGTGCTGTTCCCTCCGCTCCCGCTGGAGCTCAGCCTCTCTGGCTAATTTCTCCACTGCCGCTGCAGTGCTGTTTCCTCTGGAGCTCAGCCTCTCTGGCTAATTTCTCCACTGCCGCAGCAGTGCTGTTCCCTCTGCTCCCGCTGGAGCTCAGTTTCTCTGGCTAATTTCTCCACTGCCGCTGCAGTGCTGTTTCCTCTGGAGCTCAGCCTCTCTGGCTAATTTCTCCACTGCCGCAGCGGTGCTGTTCCCTCTGCTCCCGCTGGAGCTCAGTTTCTCTGGCTAATTTCTCCACTGCCGCAGCGGTGCTGTTCCCTCTGCTTCTGCAGGAGCTCAACCGCTCTGGCTAATTTCTCCACTGCCGCAGCGGTGCTGTTCCCTCTGCTTCTGCAGGAGCTCAACCTCTCAGGCTAATTTCTCCACTGCCGCTGCAGTGCTGTTCCCTCTGCTTTTGCAGGAGCTCAGCCTCTCTGGCTAATTTCTCCACTGCCGCAGCAGTGCTGTTCCCTCTGCTTCTGCAGGAGCTCAGCCTTTCTGGCTAATTTCTCCACTGCCGCAGCAGTGCTGTTCCCTCTGCTCCTGCAGGAGCTCAGCCTTTCTGGATAATTTATCCACTGCCGCAGCGGTGCTGTTCCCTCTGCTCCCGCTGGAGCTCAGCCTTTCTGGATAATTTATCCACTGCCGCAGCGGTGCTGTTCCCTCTGCTTCCGCAGGAGCTCAACCTCTCTGACTAATTTCTCCACTGCCGCAGCAGTGCTGTTCCCTCTGCTCCCACAGGAGCTCAGTTTCTCTGGCTAATTTCTCCACTGCCACAGCAGTGCTGTTCCCTCTGCTCCCACAGGAGCTCAACCTCTCTGGCTAATTCCTCCACTGCCGCAGCGGTGCTGTTCCCACTGCTCTAGCTGGAGCTCAGCCTTTCTGGATAATTTATCCACTGCCGCAGCGGTGCTGTTCCCTCTGCTCCCACAGGAGCTCAACATCTCTGGCTAATTTCTCCACTGCCGCAGCAGTGCTGTTCCCTCTGCTCCCACAGGAGCTCAACATCTCTGGCTAATTTCTCCACTGCCGCAGCAGTGCTGTTCCCTCTGCTTCTGCAGGAACTCAACCTTTCTGGCTAATTTCTCCACTGCCGCAGCAGTGCTGTTCCCTCTGATTCTGCAGGAGCTCAGCCTTGCTGGCTAATTTCTCCACTGCCGCTGCAGTGCTGTTTCCTCTGCTCCCGCTGGAGCACAGCCTTTCTGGCTAATTTCTCCACTGCCGCTGCAGTGCTGTTTCCTCTGCTCCTGCTGGAGCTCAGTTTCTCAGGCTAATTTCTACACTGCCGCTGCAGTGCTGTTCCCTCTGCTTCCACAGACGCCCAACCTCTCTGGCTAATTTCTCCACTGCCGCAGCAGTGCTGTTTCCTCTGCTCCCATTGGAGTTCAGCCTCTCTGGCTAAATTCTCCACTGCCATAGCAGTTCTTTTTCCTCTGCTCCCCCTGGAGCTCAGCTTCTCTGGCTAATTTCTCCACTGCCGCAGCAGTGCTGTTCCCTCTGCTTCTGCAGGAACTCAACCTTTCTGGCTAATTTCTCCACTGCCGCAGCAGTGCTGTTCCCTCTGATTCTGCAGGAGCTCAGCCTTGCTGGCTAATTTCTCCACTGCCGCTGCAGTGCTGTTTCCTCTGCTCCCGCTGGAGCACAGCCTTTCTGGCTAATTTCTCCACTGCCGCTGCAGTGCTGTTTCCTCTGCTCCTGCTGGAGCTCAGTTTCTCAGGCTAATTTCTACACTGCCGCTGCAGTGCTGTTCCCTCTGCTTCCACAGACGCCCAACCTCTCTGGCTAATTTCTCCACTGCCGCAGCAGTGCTGTTTCCTCTGCTCCCATTGGAGTTCAGCCTCTCTGGCTAAATTCTCCACTGCCATAGCAGTTCTTTTTCCTCTGCTCCCCCTGGAGCTCAGCTTCTCTGGCTAATTTCTCCTCTGCCGCAGCAGTGCTGTTTCCTCTACTCCTGCAGGAGCTCAGCCTCTCTGACTAATTTCTCCATTGCCACAGCTGTGTTCCCTTCCAGAACCTTCCGATCCTACGTAACCACTTGGAAATGTTCAAAGTATTCCACTTTCTATTAATCTCTGCAAATTTCCCTCCTTTTAATCACCTAACAAGTTTCCTACCTTAATATTGTTAAGGGCCTCTAATTTGGTCTATCAAAGGCTACTTGAGCGGTCTCCAATTTTTCCACAACTGATTTATGGCCCTCCCTCCCCAGAGAATTCACAAACCTCCCTCCTGATCAAAAGGTTTCTGCAATCATAGCCCATCCACCCTGACAGCAGATAACCCATAACACTACATATATGCACAAAATGCATTCATACCTTTCTTACAGGCTATCAGCCCCTTTACACAGACAATACACTCAGTACCATGTTTGTTTGCAATTTCTGAGCATCTAAGGAAGCTAAAAAAGGCTATCACATCCAAATTTGACCATAAAGTCCCCCTCACCATCTCAGACCTATCAGTTCTTAGATTATGAAACCACATCATACTTAATCAAACAAAGCAAGACAGACCAAGCCAAAAAAGCCCATTTTGAGCTACATTTTCAACATCTACCCAATTCAGCCATTCCAAACTGTTCTTGCATACCTCCAAACGAGGAGATTTCAGGCTGAATCTCTTTCTGATCCCATTTTCATAGATGCCTCTAACAAACCCATCACATGCTTCTGGTTAACAAATCTGTTCTCCAGCAATCAGGCACCTCAGTGCAAAACTTTTCAAGCCACTCCTTCCGCATAGGGGCATCAACAACAGCAGTGCAAAAAGGACTCTCCCAGCAGCAGATCCAAGCTCTCAGAAGATGGTCTTCTCACGCTTTCCAAAGCTACATCAGGACCGACAGGTATTACATCAGTAAGCTCATCAAACCCTTATTAATTAATAACCCTTATTTAAAAAAAACCCTATCCTATCTTTTCTCTTGTTTCCAACTAGCGAGGCTCACCCATTCAATACAGTGAGTCTTGATCTCCTGTCGGATGCTGCAAGAGTTTCCTGGACAGTGGCTATTGTTTCTTTCTCCTCTTTCTTCATCTGGTGAGGCTCACTCATCCGATGCCTTGAGCTTGATCTCCCTTCGGATGCTGTGAAAACCCTCTAGGCCAGCATCCATCCTTTTCTTTCTCTGACCAGCAAGGATTCCCTTTCCGATGCCTTGAGAATTGTTTTCCCATCGGATGCCGCGAGGGCCCTCCAGGTTGCTATTTTTCTTTTTCCATCCAGCGAGGCTCGCTCGTCTGATACCGTGAGTCTTGATCTCCTTTCGGACACCTCAGAGCTCTCCAGGTCTATGCCTATCCCTTCTCTTTTTACCGTCCAGCAAGGCTTACCCGATACCGCTAGTCTTGATCTCCTTTCGGACGCTGCAAGAGCTCTCCTGGACGATCATTCATGCTTTACCTTCCACCTGTCCGCCAGCGAAGCTTACCCATCAGATACAGCGATTCTTGATCTCCCATCAGATGTCGACGAGAGCTTCCTGTGTTCCACATCTCCTCCACCGTACTGTTGGCAGTTAGAACCCACTCACCTGACTCCTCTACTCTTGGCAGAGGCTGGGTGGGCCACCTCGGTCAGTTGTTTCTTTTAATTGCGTCGCCCCCCGTCTATCGGTTGGTAGGACTCGCCTACCTGACACCACAAGTCTTGATCTCCTTTCAGATGCGACTGAGCCTTCCCGATCGGCCGTTCCAAACAACGCGCCCTCTGTCCACCAGCCGGGACGCTCCCAGCTGAGTTGGGTGGACTAAATTGTGTGCTCCCCTTTCTTTTGACTGGTAGGGTTTTTTCCCCATCTGATGCAGTAAGCCTTGGCCTCCGATTGAATGTCACAAAAGCCTTCCAGATCGGTCACCCTAAATTCTGACTGCTCCACACTTATCAGCCAGTAAGACCGATTCTGCCTGGCGCTGTGAGCTCCCATAAGAGGCAACATGGGTCCTCCCGGCCAGGTAGTTCCAATTCATCCTGCTTCTCAGTTATCAGCCGGTAGGGTTTTTTCCATCTGATACATTGAGCCTTAGCCTCCCATTGCATGTTGCAAGAGCCTTCCCGACCGGTTGCTCTAAACTAAGGCTGCTTCTATTCTTCAGCCAGCAGGGCTCGTCTGCCTGATGCCATGAGCTGCTCCATAAAAGGCAACACGGGCCCTCCTGGCCAGGTAACCAGGCAGCCCACCATTTCTATGCGTATTTGGGGGGTCTCTGGTAGCTGTCCTTGTCTCTTTGCTTTTTTGGGGAGATACTTTGGGTTCGGGCAAGATTTCCCAGCCCGGAGCCTTCCCCGTACAGCACGCCAAATACGCATAATCTTTATTCTATTTGATGTAAGTGTGAACTTGTGAATTACAACATGTTTTTTGAATCGATGTTCATTGTAGCCAATCACAGACATTTAATGAGCAGGTGAGCACAATGGACAACCAGAGGTGTTTAGGATTCTGCTCAAAAGCACTTAAAGTGTCACTTTTTTTACAATTACAGTACCGACTTTGTATCGTGGTCGGTACATTTGACAACAATAGGCCATGGAAGGACATAAACCCGCAGTATCCTAAAAGAGGTCTCAAGCACTCTTGAATTTGTCTAAAGGTATTGTTAAACTGTTTCCAAACTAATAAAGAAAATAGATCCATCATTCTCATATGGAACGTCCCATGTATCACTTCTTTTTTGTCCAGTATTATTAGGCTCTATGATATACTTTATGCTTTGATAGACAGGTTTCCATCCAATTCATTTGAATACGTAAAAATTTACAAAAAAAACAACAACAATTATTCGCGTTAACGCAAATTAATTTTAACGCCACTACATTTATTACCCCGCGTTAATTCAGGGCAGGGCAGTTATTGCCTACATAAGCTACCATATTTTCTGTTAGAATTCTAACTTTTATTAGACTCCAGGTCTATAAGAAAGAAAAGAGCGTTTTTTCGCTGAGCACATTCTCTGCAGTCCGAGCGCGATCCACTGCAAGCTCACTCTCGTTCCGTCATATCTGAGGTAAACAATTAACACCATCACCACTTACAGTACACATGCTTTATTGAACTAAATACATTGCAATTGGCTCAAACTAATAAGCAGGTTACTTTTCTGATCAAGAGCACTCCCGAGTCCATGTTTCTCTCACTGTTCGCGTGAATCGCGGCACAGTTCGGTGCACACACACAAAATACCGGCAGTTTAACAGGGAAATGCGCAGCTCTTAAAGGGGCAACACTATATTTCAGCTCATAAAGGGGCCACACTATGTTCCTACTCATGGAATATGGACCCCCTTCCAGGTATGGTGTGGTTCTGGTGCGCTCACCGGTCCGCATGACTACTTTCACATTACCAATTTTTCATACGAACTGTGCCCTGCTCTGAATTAAACTGCCAGTGTAAAAACTCCCTTTATATTCTTAAAATGAGAGAAATCACTGCTTATTCTTAATTTTTAAGTTTAGGCTTAAGAGACATGAAAAATGTCTTTGATAAACATCTATGAACTTTGATACGTCTAGTCTTTATGCTGTATTATTGATTATTATTAAATAAGTATGGTTTCACTAATAATAAATGTACATTTGCATAAAGCATGCCTATTTGTCCATTCCATGTTGATTAGAGTATTAAAAACTTAATTTAAACTTAATTTAAGATGCATTTAAGGGTCCATCAAAGCCTACCTGAGCGGCATCCCCAGAGATAAATAAATCACAAAACTCCCTTCTGATCAAAGAGATTCAGCGATCACAGCCCATCTGCCCCAACAGCAGACAACCCCATAACACTAGACGTTCTCACAAATGTGTCCATACACTTTGTACAAGTAACCAGCCCCTCTATGCAGCCTGCACACCAAGGTTATTATAGTTTTGCTTTTTAAAATTAGTTTTTATTTTATTATCGTTTTTAATTTTGCTACAAATTTCAGTTTAGTTTTAGTTAGTTTTACAAATGGTTTTGCTAGTTTTAGTTTAGTTTTTATTTTGCAAATACATTTCTATTTAGTTTTTATTTATTTAGTTTCAGTTTTAGTTTTAGTAATTATAGTTTAGCAGAGTTACCATAATGAAGTGTAGAGACCAAATCAAGGTTTTTAATTTCAGCAAAGTTTAATTAACAGATTAGAGTTTAATCTTACTAAACATCCTTAAGTGAAATAACTTGATAAACGAGCATTATTGTTTAAACCCAGGACAGTCTTACAAAACATGCATAAAGTTGGGTCTTCACCTTTGAGCAAAAAAGCTTGAGTCAAACTATGACCTATACAGGATCTATCTTAAAGAACAAAATAGATGCAATGTAAAATATAAAAGTAAAAATTATAAATTCCAGACAAACTCACTCATAACAGATGAAATATTGTTAAACAATTAAAAGCTTATTTTAATTTCTTCAGTAGTACAATGTAGGCTAGCAGTGTCTACACACTGTTTTGCTCTGTGTGTGTGTGTGTGTGTGTGTGTGTGTGTGTGTGTGTGTGTGTGTGTGTGTGTGTGTGTGTGTGTGTGTGTGTGTGTGTGTGTTTGTGTGTGTGTGTGTGTGTGTACATGTTTTTCTAGCCTGGTGAGGACTTCAAACTGAATGCACACAGACTCGTGTCACCGTGGGGACCTAAATTGAGGTCCCCATGGGTACAAAAGCTTATAAATCATACATAATGAGTTCTTTTGAAAATGTAAAAATGTAGAAAGTTTCCTGTGATGGGTAGGTTTAGGGGCAGGGGCAGTGTAGGGATATAGAATATATGGTTTGTATGGTATAAAAACCGTCTATATGGCAAGTCCCCACAAAGATAGCGCACCAGACATGTGTGTGCGTGTGTGTGTGTGTGTGTGTGTGTGTTTGTTGTGCAATAATTGTAAAGGGGACCAATGTCCTCACTTTTCTATTAAAATATTATGATAACTGACTAGAGGACATTGGACTGGTCCTCACTAGTTAAAAAGGCTTATAAATCGGCCAAAACATGTTTTTATTTAAATCTATTGTTTTGCATGTTCTTGGGATGGGTTGGTTTAGGGATAGGAATTGAGTTAGGAGATATAAAATATCATTAACCTGATATAAAATCAATGGAAGTCCATGCAATGTCCTCACTTATATAGTGAAACAAACCTGTGTGTGTGTGTGTGTGTGTCCTGGCATTCCCTACTTTGTGGGGAAATGTCTCCACACAGATAATAATATTATTAGTAGTAAATGATTATGATAACACCTTTGAGCCTGTCAATATTATGCAAACATGAAATCTCAAACGCACAGTAGGCTAGTAACGTTAATTGCTAATATAGTTTCTGACTTTTGCGCCTGCGTCTCTCGTCACGTAAGAAACGGCATTCTAAAACAGTGAGCTTAAAAGAAGTTCAACGTGCATCTCATTACCATGTGTTATTTCCCATTTCACTGCCACGGACGCATTAATTCTTTGTGAACTGCCGTTTAGGACTGGCGATGTGTTGACTGCACGCGTCCGTCACAGGGCAGCGGTTAATCTCCTCAGCTCACTTGACGCGCAGTAGCGCAACAGACACTCCCTCAACCGCCACAGTCAGATTTTCCACCACATTAAAGAGAGCTTATTAACAACGAAAACGAATATTTATTTTTGCTAATTATTATTTTATTTCAGTTAGTTTTTTAGTAAGAGTAGTTAGTTTCGTTTAGTTTAGGTTTTTTATTTATTCAGATTTTTAAATTTTATTTCAGTTTACAAAAATGTTTTTTGACCAATAGTTTTAGTCTTAGTTTCAGTTTTCGTTTACGAAAATAACTTTGCTGCACACTTGACACCATATTTATTTTAGTCTTTTTTAGTTTCCTAAGATGCTCAGAAATCACGATCACTTCCAAATTCTACCTTAAAATCCACTGCACTATCGCAGAACTATTAGTATTCAATGGCGAAACCATATCATACTTAAAATAAGTATGAAAGATCAAGCTAAAAAAATACATTTTCATAGACGTCTCCAACAAACCCATTACACGCTTCTGGTTCCAAAAACAGGTAAATTCTGTTCTCCGGAAATGGCACAGCACTGGCACAGCAACAACAGCAGCAAAAAAAGGCCTCTCCTCGCAGCAGATTCAAGCTCTTCGAAGATGGTCATCAGACGCTTTTCAAAGCTACATTAAGACCAACCGGTTCCACATCAGGAAAGCTCATCAAACCCTTATTATATATAAAAAATAAAAATAAAAAACGTCTTGGTTACGTATGATAACCCTCGTTCCCTGAAGGAGGGAACATAGACTTACGTCAGAAGGACCAACGACTTGGGATCACTCCTGGGAGCCCCTATCAGCTTCGAGATATAGAAAACGGGCCAATGAACATTGGCGTGCGTGCTTTGCATATCGCACCCCGCCCCGCTGCGCGGGTATAAGCCCGTCTCTTCCGGGATACCCTGAAATTTTGAATATTCCAATCTAATATGATTTCTGACCTGTAAGGTTGCCAGAATAATAATCTTACACGGTGTGTTAATAGGCCAGAGGAGAACTGGCACCCCGACTGAGTCTGGTTTCTCCCAAGGTTTATTTTTCTCCATCATGCCCGATGGAGTTTTGGTTCCTTGCCACTGTCGCCTTTGGCTTGGCTTGCTCAGTTGGGGACACTAAAAATATGATTAAAGTTGTTCAACTAATTATACAAACAAAATGTATGAATTAGGTCTTATTTAATTCTATAAACTATAATACTGATCTGCCAACATTGTCTCTCTATGATAAATTAAAATAAGCTGATAACATCACTGTTTTCTCCAGTACGACTGTACAGCCAAATCTAATTTTGTCGCAATATTATCCTATTTGACACTGTGAAGCTGCTTTGACACAATCGTGATTGTAAAAGCGCTATATAAATAAAGTTGATTGATTGATTGATATATATATATAAAGTGGATTTTATTTTATTTTATTTTTTTACTGAGGAGCCGAACTAGTGGCTCGGCCTGCAGTGATGGTACAGCAACTGTGGCGACGGGACGTACGTCTCCGTTCCCTCCTTCAGAGAACGAGGGTTACCATACAAAACCGAGACGTTTCATTTCAGTCGGTCACTTCTACGTATGTCGGAAGGCTTGCTGTCAAGGCGACCGAATCCAGCTCTATCCTGAGAAAAGAGATTCTCTGCGTGGGGCAGAGTTTGCTCTTTTCCCAGTTGACCCGAAGCCCCCAACTGGCTGAGGTGCCTGAGCACCATGTCCCTGTGTTAGCACAACTGTTCTCGCCACTGGGCAAGGATCAGCCAGTCGTCGAGGTAGTTGAGGATGCGAACATAACGCTCTCTCATGGGAGCAATGGCCGCCTCCGTGACTTTAATGGTTTAATTTGGTTAGTGCTAGAACATACAGTCTTGTTCAAAATAATAGCAGTACAATGTGACTAACCAGAATAATCAAGGTTTTTAGTATATTTTTTATTGCTACGTAGCAAACAAGTTACCAGTAGGTTCAGTAGATTGTCAGAAAACAAACAAGACCCAGCATTCATGATATGCACGCTCTTAAGGCTGTGCAATTGGGCAATTAGTTGAAAGGGGTGTGTTCAAAAAAATAGCAGTGTCTACCTTTGACTGTACAAACTCAAAACTATTTTGTACAAACATTTTTTTTTTCTGGGATTTAGCAATCCTGTGAATCACTAAACTAATATTTAGTTGTATGACCACAGTTTTTTAAAACTGCTTGACATCTGTGTGGCATGGAGTCAACCAACTTGTGGCACCTCTCAGCTGTTATTCCACTCCATGATTCTTTAACAACATTCCACAATTCATTCACATTTCTTGGTTTTGCTTCAGAAACAGCATTTTTGATATCACCCCACAAGTTCTCAATTGGATTAAGGTCTGGAGATTGGGCTGGCCACTCCATAACATTAATTTTGTTGGTTTGGAACCAAGACTTTGCCCGTTTACTAGTGTGTTTTGGGTCATTGTCTTGTTGAAACAACCGTTTCAAGGGCATGTCCTCTTCAGCATAGGGCAACATGACCTCTTCAAGTATTTTAACATATGCAAACTGATCCATGATCCCTGGTATGCGATAAATAGGCCCAACACCATAGTAGGAGAAACATGCCCATATCATGATGCTTGCACCTCCATGCTTCACTGTCTTCACTGTGTACTGTGGCTTGAATTCAGAGTTTGGGGGTCGTCTCACAAACTGCCTGTGGCCCTTGGACCCAAAAAGAACAATTTTACTCTCATCAGTCCACAAAATGTTCCTCCATTTCTCTTTAGGCCAGTTGATGTGTTCTTTGGCAAATTGTAACCTCTTCTGCACATGCCTTTTTTTTAACAGAGGGACTTTGCGGGGGATTCTTGAAAATAGATTAGCTTCACACAGACGTCTTCTAACTGTCACAGTACTTACAGGTAACTCCAGACTGTCTTTGATCATCCTGGAGGTGATCATTGGCTGAGCCTTTGCCATTCTGGTTATTCTTCTATCCATTTTGATGGTTGTCTTCCGTTTTCTTCCACGTCTCTCTGGTTTTGCTCTCCATTTTAAGGCATTGGAGATCATTTTAGCTGAACAGCCTATCATTTTTTGCACCTCTTTATAGGTTTTCCCCTCTCTAATCAACTTTTTAATCAAAGTACGCTGTTCTTCTGAACAATGTCTTGAACGACCCATTTTCCTCAGCTTTCAAATGCATGTTCAACAAGTGTTGGCTTCATCCTTAAATAGGGGCCACCTGATTCACACCTGTTTCTTCACAAAATTGATGACCTCAGTGATTGAATGTCACACTGCTATTTTTTTGAACACACCCCTTTCAACTAATTCAACTAATTGCCCAATTGCACAGCCTTAAGTGCGTGCATATCATGAATGCTGGGTCTCATTTGTTTTCTGAGAATCTACTGAACCTACTGGTAACTTGTTTGCCACGTAGCAATAAAAAATATACTAAAAACCTTGATTATTCTGGTTAGTCACATTGTACTGCTATTATTTTGAACAAGACTGTATATACACTATATTGTCAAAAGTATTGGGACACCCCTCAAAAAAACACTGAATTCAGGTCAGAATTGGCGTGTGTTTTTGACACGTGTAACACTCAGCCTGGTAAAGGCAGTTTATACAAATAGCACGGTTCTTTAACCCTCTTTTAAAATGTTCAAATAAACTTCTCACAACAACAACTGCATAGATGTCAACCCAACGTGTATTGAACAAGAAACAGCAAACAACCAGTATATACAATACAAACAATGGTAAGAAAAAATGTATAGCAAAGTCTGTTACACACGTTCTTCAGACACTGGTTCTGCAGCAGGCATTCCCATAGCAGCAATACCATGATGCAGCATCTCGCTCCCATCTTAACCAGGTTACATACCTAACCTGAGACAATTTGTCCTTCTAATATTTTTAAATCTGTCACTGTGATATTGTTGATAGCACATTCACATTTTGTAACATGTCAATCTTACCATCATATTTTGTGCTTCCTTTGGTGTCTTCATTTGTAATTTGAAGTTTGTCAGGTTTGGGTTGTAGCACTTCCTATTTTTTTGGAAGAATGGTTCATAAAATCATACACAAAGATATTTATCCTCAATCTCATGAAATGTATCTGTTTACACTTAGTGCACTTACCTGTGCATTCACCACAGCTAGGGTTGCCAACACTAAACATGTACAGTAGATCTGTAGAAGTGCTGCCATCTTGGAATCGTCAACAAGGAGACCTGTGTGAATGTCAATTAAGGTCAGTGAAGGAGATGCATACCACAACCTTGACTTGTTTAGTTTCATTGTAATATTCTTATTTGTTTTCCCTGTGATCATTGTAGAAGAGTATATTATTTAAGAATGATTAAGTTTAAGGCTAAAAAGCAGTATAAAAATACACTATTATTTATTCTGTATCAGTGTGCTATATCACTGTGCTGAGGTTGGTGCTGCCCTGTATAGCATGTGTGTGTGGACTTGAAGGGTATGTTCAACGAGAGACATACAAGAAGTATATGATCGACAGAAAGAGAACCTGAAAGGTGGTGATATGTGAGCCAGAAGAACAGCTATAGAAAAAACTAAAGGTTAACTGCCATTTTGAGTATATATGTCAGACAGGCCAAGGAACAGGAGTGTCTTTTTTGCAAAAACCACTCCGGCTTTGTTGCTTGGTTGATGTGAATAAAGCCGTTTCTGAAACCAATAATCCTTTGAGAAATTTGTGACCCCGTCTGTGAAACCCCGGCTAAAGTCGCAAAATTTAATTATGAGATTTTGATCGTCAAAGTGCCATAGTCATAAAAATGACGAAAATAGGTCATGTGTGTTTATTGCTGTAACTGATCAATTATACCAAGGGGTTTGAGATACAATACTCCATTTTTAATTCATAACATTATAAATACTGAAATTAGTGATTTTATTGACACTACACTTTATACTTTTGCACAAAAAAAATATTGGATGCGGGCTCCCTAAACGTCGATTTTAATCATCTCAAGGGTTTTTCATCACAACAAGACCAGCTGATTCGTAGGTTCAGGAACTTATTTTTTTTTTGCCATTAGGAAGAGAAAGACATGAATATCAAACGGCACGAGCGGCAATCAGGTCATCGCGACTTAAGCCGGGTTCAGATGTCTGTGGAGATATTTTCATGTCATTTCGTGTATTTTCTTCTTTGTTTTGTAGCTCAACATTGTGCCAATAATAACCATCTTAATTTAATGTCATATTAGGCCTGCTATGTCTCAATATAAAACATGTTGTGGATGGTGGTGCGTCAGATTAATGCAGTGTTTCCCAACCGGGGTACACGGGGTGCCGCGTAAAAGGTGTCAGTACGCATTGCATCGCGGTTTATCTCACATCTGATGTCGCATCTTTAATATGGGTTGTAATTAGGGCTGTGCGATTAATCGAAATCGTAATAAAATCGCGATTTGAGCATGTGCAATTTCTAAATCGCTTCATAATCCCGATTTTTTCCCTCCTGGCCGCAACCTCCCAGTAGGCCTATGCTATCCGAACCAATCAGAATGCAGCATGCCTAAATTGAGTGCGAGAACGGAACAGACCGGGCATAACACATCAACATATGAAATAAAAAATATATATTATAGGCTAGGCCTAATATTTAAACAAACCCTAATTAAATAAGCTAGGTATTCTTTAACCCATGGCCGACGAAGTCAGCGCATTCTGATGGACATTGTCCTTTAGCCTATGGCAGCGGATATAACTCACAGTACAATAGACATTTTTAGCCAGATAATTGTGCAAGACATAATTATAAACTATAAACTGTCTACTGTTATTTGTGTAGCCTACACTTATAAAGGCCGTTGATTCAGAGAACGGATTATTTTGCATGCACTCACTCCCGCCGTCTTCATTTCAATAATTAATTTTGTTTCTAAATTCAGTTCATATAAAAAAAAAAAAAAAAAAAAAAAAAACGAAACGAAAATGATTTAAATCGAACGAAATTCAATGCCAAAATAACGAGAGAAAAAAAACCCTTTGAGATACCACCATGCAAAATCAAACATTTCATTCTTCTAATTTTAATTAATATGTGGATAACAGGCAGGCCTAGCCTATATCCTTCCATTAAAAATAATGTCTATTGCGGCGCTGGGAAACTTGCCAATTTTGAAGACTTTAGTCGGTTGTTTTTTGTTGTTTTGATTACCCACATTAATCAGTGATCCAAAATGAGCGAGTGCCTGCGGTCATCACCCGCGGACTAGTCATCTAAAAATAATTTTTAATGATATTCGGGTCGCAGTCGGTTGGGTCGTTTGAAATAAAGATGCCAATTAAACCTTTGTAATTTATATAGTAGCCTACTAGACACATTTACTATGAAATCCATTGATAAGGAGGATCCTCTCCAGCATAAGTGCAGCCAGAGACGCACATTCAGCTCCGCAGGTCGTGTCATAGAGGCGAGAATTAAACCGGCTCAACTCGGGGATGGTCGATTCAATATTCTATTCAATATTATTTCTACACAGTGCGAGGAAAGCTAAAAATAAGTAGGCTAATCTTCTGCTTTAGGCCACCAACGGCACCTTATAGCCCTTCTAACTCCTTTTCTGACGCGGGACAAAATGCCCGATCGGCGATATGCTACGTTGCAATGCCATTGGTCCATTTTAATAGGCTACTTTTAAACACTCAGTAATGTCAGATTTATGTATTTTTTGAGAGGGGGGTGTGATTAGAGCCCTGCACGAGCCTTATATCTAGGCCCTAGCCCGGCCCGTGTCCGACAGCTTATCAAAGTTCACGGCCCGAGTACTTTACTTTACTTTACTTTATTTATAAAAGGACAATGCACAATTTTTAACATAAATGTTTCCATTTCATGTATTGTACCGGATTTTGCTCAAAGCTAATTTTCACCCGCAGTCCTTTGGCAGGTCAACAATAAAATAACATACCCAATACATATATACACAAATACAAAAAAAATTAATAATAATAAATTAATAAAACATTGTCAATACAAACAATTAAACAACAACCATGTCAGTGTTTACAAAGCTGATTACATTCTAAAAAAGATTTCAACTGCATTTTAAAGATTCCAATCGATGTACACCCTTTTATACCTTCCGGTAAAGCATTCCAGTTAGTCGTAGCTTTCACAGCAAAAGAGGATTGTCCAAAAGCAGAACGACGAAAAGGAACAGCACAATTTCTTACAGATGATCTAGTAGATCTCTCAGAAATATTCGGACGGAAACTAACAAAATCACTGAGTACCAAAGGAGCCAAACCATTTACAATTTTATAAACCATACACAAATTTTTAAAAAGCACATAATTTTCAAAACTCAATAATTTATATTTCTTTAAAATGCTACAATGATGAAAATGTTTAGGTTTTTTATCGAAAGTTTTTAAAGTTTGTTTATATAGGGATTTTAAAGGCTTAACCACAGTTTCACCAGCTTGACCCCAACATGTGAGACAATATGAAATATGAGTAAGTATTGTGGCATGCATAAAAGTGTTGGCTACATCAACAGAAAGACAATGTCTAATTTGTCTGAAATTTGCTAAATTATATTTAATATTCCTCATCATTTTCTTTACATGTTTTTTAAAGCGAAGATTTTAATCCAATATTACACCAAGATAATTAAACTCATTCACTGATTCTATCTTTTCACCATTTATACAAATATCCACTGGTGTTTGAACCTTTGTTTTTGAAAAAAAACATTCCTTTAGTTTTACCAATATTCAAGGTTAAACATGAATTCTCCAGCCAATGTGTAATTCGTTCCATGGCAACATGTAGCTTTTCAGCTGCTAGCTCTGCGGTTTTTGCATGCGTAAAAATAACAGTGTCATCAGCATACATTTGCACTTGTATCCCGTTACATTGAAGCGGGAGATCATTTACATAAAGACTGAATAATAAGGGGCCTAACACTGATCCTTGGGGTACACCCATTGTATAATGTAAATTACTAGACTTAACCCCTTTAATTTTTACACATTGTTCTCTGTTTGATAAATACGAGGATATCCATGCTAGGGCATTAGATGAAAAGTGGAAATTAGATAATTAAGAAAGTAGAATTTCATGATTAACGGTGTCAAAGGCTTTACGCAGATCTAAAAATATGGCACCAACTAATCCCCCTTTGTCAACTTTGGATTTTATTTGCTCTATTAAATGTAATGTAGCTGTTTCAGCAGAATAATTAGCTCTAAAACCAAACTGCATACAGTGTAACCCAGGTTTCACTGTTTTCAGATAGAATGTCAGTTGTTCAAAAACAATATTTTCTGCAACCTTTGAGAGTACTGGTAATATACTTATCGGTCTATAATTACTAACTTCATGATGATCTCCAGATTTAAAAATCGGAGTAACAACAGCTTGTTTCCATGCATTGGGAAAAACACTATGTTCAAATGACAAATTAATTAAATGAGTAATAATAGGAGTTAAAATATCTTTATGAGTTTTTAGAAACATAGTATCCAATTGGTGAACATCTTTACATTTTGAATTTTTCAATGAATTAATAATTGTGTTAACTTGCATTTCATTAGTCTTAATAATATCAAAACTTGTACTCCCAACATCTTTCGGAAACATATTTATTTCCCCCTTTACAATTTTTTTTTCCTAATTCACTAACAGAATTAATAAAAAAACTATTAAAAATAGTAGCAATTGCATAATTATCTTCAACGGTCTATCCCTTAACTCGTAGCTTAAAATCTTCTTTAAAAGTTGTCTCCCTCCGACAAAGCGTGTTTACATTTTTCCAAATTAGCTTACTATTGCCTTTTGCCTCACTCATTAAATGAAGATAATAATTTGATTTAGCTACTCTCATTTCTCGGATAACTTTATTTCGCAAACCTTTATAACAAAGCCTATCTATATCTCTTCCAGATTTAATAGCTTTTTTTAAAGCTGAATTTCTACTGTTCATCAGCTTCCATAATGTCTCATTAAACCACGGTAAATTATTCGTATGCTTAAATTTTTTCTTAACTCCAATAGTAAATTTCTCTCTTACAGAATTAATTTTATTAAAAAAAGTATTGCAACCATAATCTATATCCCTAGAAGCTAATATGTCGTTCCACTTTAAACCCGCTATTTCCTCATTAAATGCTATTTATTTTCCTTTAGGTATACAATGAAAAACATTGGAAGAAGTTACTATATCATTTTTAAACCTATTTTTTGTTAATTTCCGTGCAACCAAGGTTAAATTATGATCAGATAACCCAGTGATCAAATTATAACTCTTAATTATCCTTTCGGGTCTGTTGGTAAATATTAAATCTAACTGTGTCTTAGAGGATTTAGCAATTCTTGTTGGCCCTTTAATTAATTGACGTAAATTGAATTTATCTGCAATATTTTTTATTTTTTTCCTTTTTAATTTATCTTCCCAGTTCAGATTAAGATCACCCATAATAATTATTTCTTTACCACGATCACATTCTTTTAAAATTCCTGTAAGTTGATCATAGAAGGTATCTTTTGCTGAGGGAGGTCTATATACACATAAAACTATAAATGACATTTGAGGTGATAGAACAATTTTCAAACCCACCAGTTCCAGATCATTAACGTAGTTAAACATAAGACGTTCACACTTAATGCCATCTTTAACGTATATTAATACTCCTCCTCCCCTTCCCAAAGATCTATCCCGTCTAAAAGATTGATATCCTGGAATTATAAATACACTAGGAGAAGATGACTGTTGCAACCACGTCTCCGAAATACAGAGAAAGTCCAAATTTGAGTTCGATAATAAATGAGACAACTGTTCATTCTTTGAAACCATACTTCTGATATTTAGATGTCTACCGAAGAGTCCTCTTGGTTTCACTTTCGGGTCCCATAGGACCTTTGCATGATTAACAGTCTGAAAGATCTTACATAGCCTCTGCTTTCTTATCGCAGGATTTCGACACAGAGAAGTAGTAGCATTACACATTGGTACCTCAGTAGATCTTCTCGTAGAATCTCTGGAAAGCAGAGTAGAGGTACCATACCTTGGAGCGTTGTGTACGTTGTTAATTAAGCTCACTTCGTTGTTTGGGAGGCCAGGCAGATCTACAGAATATCCCCAGGCACCCTCCTCAAGGTGAGGCGCCACCATGGTTGTTGCCAGATGATACTCAGCGCCAGAAACCTGTTGTATCCCCGGGCAAACCGGTCCCGGATTTAATTGAACATCCCCGGAGAGCAAAAGCAAGATGAACAAAAAACCAAGAGTCTTTCGATTGGACGTAACAGACACCCGCTGTCTAGCGGTCTGTTTGCAAATCACTGCGCGTCCATGATCCAGAACAGATGAGTAAATTGTATAATAGCCGAGAAGATTTTGATGGAAACTCCCTGCATGGGTAGTTGGCAGCTGAATACCAAATTATAGACAGCTGCTTCCTTGCTCAGCATAACAGCTTGAATTCCTGAAGCATATCTGATCCGCGTAGAGAATTCCGACGCGTGCCGGTAGTGCAATGATGGAAAAAAGTAGTAGCGTGAAATACACACCACAAAACATAGATTTGATTTTTTCATAATTGCAACGATTAACACTACTTATAAGATTTGATACAGCCTCTGACATGTATGCACTAACACAAAGAAGACGGCCAATTATTTGTAAAAACAGTGAGATTGCAGCACCTGCCAAGGTGCGACAGCACGCCGCCGCCATCTTCCGCCCCATCTACATCTCCGACTGTTTTTTTTTTTTTTTTTTTTTAACATTGTTGCAGCCATTAAAATAGTTCACTTTTGTTTTTAATGTCAAAGTAGTTATATTTCTTTTCGTATTTTTATTAAGTTAATTTAGAAAAATGTTTAGAACAATTTTTTGTTTGTTAAATTAAAGTTTTAATTTTTTTAAGTGACGGCCAGCAACCGACAGAGTTAACCGCATGTTTAATCAATTTAGTGTCACAACCGCTGGTGAAGATCCCACCGTCGGCCATCAGAGGTCGCGCTCACCAGAGTACTAACTCACTCACGGACTTCATTTCCCATTATCCCACATGCCGGGACTGATTACCATCCACCTGTTCCCCATCAACTGGCCTATATATTCTCTGAGCACACACACACTGCAAAGTCTTGTTCTGCCCCGGCAACATTTCTGAGCGTTTACCCATTGTTATTTCTGATCTGCCTGTTTACGAACCTGCCTGTTTATCGACTTTGATTCTTGCTGCCTGCCATTTTGACCTGTGTTTGCCTGGACTCTGGTTATTCGACTGTTTGCTGCCTGCCCTGACCCTTGCCTGGTATGATTAAGATTTACGCCTTGCCTGTGATACTACTGTTAATTCTTGGCTACCGACCTCTGCCTGTTATTACTGTGAGTTTGTGTGTTTCCAATAAACTGCACATGGATCCCAATCCACCTGAGTCCTCGTTACATTTAGCCTCTCAAATCAACTCTTAACTGGTCTTGCCTATGATAAAATCCATAGATAAAAAACACTAGTTCAAGCATCACAATGTTATTTCATTTAGCCTATACTATTAGGCTTTTTTGACAAGCCGAGGCAAGCCGATTCTCCTCGCAGTGGCGCTTGCAAACGAAACAAGCTAAACAAATAAAAATAAAAATCTCCTCATTTAACGGAGTTCACATCAACGAAAGCAAAAGTTTCATGATACATTTTATTCTGCAGCTCATTTCAAATTCAAAGACAAATATGAGAGAGCGACCTAAGGACTGGTAAGATCATTTAGTCTCATTAATAAATATATTTATATATTTTTTTTAGGCCATTTGTCTGTTCTAGAGATGTTATCTTTTCGATGAAGCTCAAATTTGTTTCCTTTGGAAATATGTTTCAAATTCACACAGAATGCATTTATAACTGTAAAGCATGTTTGTTTGTGTCAAAATCGTGATTAAAATCGAAATCGGGAAACATTTTTAAAAATCGTGATTTTTTTTTTTTTTTTGTCCATATCGCACAGCCCTAGTTGTAATTTGAAAATAATGTTTTATGTATGTTTCTGTCGATGGATAGGCAACACATGCTGGCTCCTTGTGATACATTACAACAACAGCGATAATAATAAAAGAAGTGGGCAAAACGGTCTCTCGTAGTAAACTTTGTTTAATGCATGTGAGTGCTGCCATATCTTCAAATATGAATGCGAGTGTAGAGCCAGAAGACGCGATTGAGAACTCACGTGCGATCGCAATGTGAGAAGATTTGTCTCTGTGCGGTCATCCGAAAGTGCACATGCACGTCTCAGCGCGCAACTATTGAGTTCTCTTTCAAGTCCTGTGCTTGAAAGGACAAACTCACACAAGAAGTAGCCTATGTCAACATGTCCATCTTAATAAGTATCCAAGCAGACATAGTCTAAATATGCCTTAAGTAAACATCGATCAAACATATCGAGAAAGTGATAGTGATACCCCTGGGTCTTAAAGGAGCAGTAGCCTTTACTGCTGTCTGTTTAATGTCAAAAAAGATAAGGAATCACTCACTGCTCTTGATTGACTAGCTTTTGTAAGTTTAATAAGGATTAATATTTAATTTAAACAGTTAAATATGCAGTCATTTTTCAATTGATTACTTTATTAAATTTATTTACCTTAAAACGTCTTGGTTACGTATGTAACCTTAGTTCCCGGAAGAGGGAACGAGACGCTGCGTCGAAACGCTGTGAGAACGCCTCTGCATGATTGTGTCATGAAGCGCGTGTCGAATCAGTCCAATCGGAAGACGGAACGTCATAGGCGGGTGACACCATAGACCCGGAAACTATAAAGCACCCACGAACACGAACAGAAACTAGCTTAGGAAAGCCTGAAGTAAGTGATCATGGGCATGCAGGGAGTATGGCAGGGTGACGCAGCATCTCGTTCCTTAGTGATCGTATGTGTGAAACCTCAGCGCACATGACTACGACAACACCTGTGCCCCAACCTTAGAGCCTACATCAAGTTCGAAGAATCTGACAAAGGTAAGCGGCGAGGACCAGCCTGCCGCATTACAAACATCCTGGCCAACTCCAACGTCCTCATATGTGCAAGGACAACATCTCGATGCTGAACCACCATCTGCTCTGACTGAGCCAAAATCAACCAATCGTCAATGTAATTGAATATACGGATGCCCTGCAGGCGCAATGGCGTCAGAGCTGCATCCACACACTTTGTGAAGGTGCGGGGTAACAGTGCTAGACCGAAGGGAAGAACTCAGTGTTGGTATGCCTCTGCCCTGAAGGCAAACCTCAGGAACTTCCTGTGATGTGGAAGGATGGAGACATGGAAATATGCGTCCTTGAGATCTATAGTGACAGGCCAGTCCTCTGACCTGATGTGTGACACGATCTGTCTGAGTGTAAGCATCTTGAACTTGAGCTTTGCTACTCGAGGCTGGCCTCTGGTGTACTTTGAACAGCAAGTGCAGTGCCCTGAAGCGGCGAACCGGCAGGGAGCGACTGACCAGACTGCTCCAATGCCCTCTGAGGAGGGGGTGGACCACCATCAGGTGGCCCGCGGAGACCATCTGCGCCCCGGCATTGCGGCGGTGTTAGCAGCGTGGCCCCCTGAGGGCACCGAAGGAAGACGGGTACCGTGTGCTGAGGTAAGCACCGGAGGGGATTACCCTCATCGTCCTGAGCCTTCTGGCGTCAGGACTTCTTCGACAAGGCCTTCTTGGCAAAAATGACTGTCCTCAGATCAGCCCTACCCCTCGAAGACCTCGCCTGCGAGCGCTGCACCGCCTTCCAGTCTCTCTGAGGTGGAGCACGGGCAGTGACGCTCTGAGAGTGTGGAGCTCGTACTCGGCTTAGGCTGCTGTGCTGCAGCAGCCCCTGGAACCTGGACGCAGAGAGGGAGAAACTGCTTGAGCGCCGCCGCCTGTTTCTTTGACTCCTGAAACCTCTCAGTGACCGACTGTACCGAGTCACCGAAGAGGCCAGCAGGAGACACCGGCGCATCAAGCAGAAAGCTTTTCTCCCTCTCCTCGATTTCAGTGGGGTTGAGCCACAGATGCCTCTCCGTGGCCACCAGGGCTGCCATAGAACCAGCCCACACATCTGGCCGTCTCCTTGGTGGCACGGAGAGCTAAATCAGCTGATTGTCTGAGCTGACCCACCAAAGCCGAAGTTTTTTTAGTGGCTTGATGGGTAATGTGTGGGCTTTCAGGGATGATGCGGCTGAAGGCAAGAGATGGCTCGCGAGCGTCTCTTCAACCTTAGGCATCGCCCCATAACCATACTGTCTCAGCCCTAATATTTTACTATATGTCGATGTTTGAGGGCTGAAGACACGATATGATGCCGTTTTTTTCCAGGACCTCGACACCTCAGTGTGGAGGTCTGGAAAAAACGGCAAGCCCTGATGTTGAGGTTCTGCTGCACGGGATGGTAAGAAGCGCTCATCTAATTAGCTTTTTCTATGATGAGGCTCTGATCTTTCTACCGGCCAGTCAATATTCAACCTGGCCAGCGCCCTCGTAAGCACCTCAACGAGCTCCTCACCCGCAGGTGACTGAAGTGGCGAATCTTCAGTTGCGATGCTCTCAACATCCACCTCCTCAGAGCTGGAGAATTGGAGCACCGGTGCCCCGCCCGGGGAGGAAGAAACCGCAGGATGGACGTTTGTTGGGGGTGGGGCCAGCGGGGTATAAAAGCCTTGTTTGTTTGTAGCATTAGGCTAGAGGTG
The DNA here is from genome assembly GCF_024679245.1 of Pseudorasbora parva. Classification (NCBI taxonomy): domain Eukaryota; kingdom Metazoa; phylum Chordata; class Actinopteri; order Cypriniformes; family Gobionidae; genus Pseudorasbora; species Pseudorasbora parva. The sequence goes on from NC_090173.1 coordinate 64,669,463, forward strand.
AAGCATCGATTGACTGATAGACAACTACTCTTTAAGTGTTTGTAACTTTTCTCATTTGATTTTGTTCATTTGTTGTTAGATAAGTGTGTCTGTGTAGTGCAGTGGTGTGTTTTAGTAGTTTTGGTGTATTCTCGCGGTGTGTGTGTGGGGGAGTTAGCATTTGTGAAGCATTTGTTTGGTCATTGCCACGTTTGTGAGTGAACGCGTGTGTTGGGGGTTTTCCCAGCTGCTTTCAATAACGATACTCAGATGAGTATAAATAGCGTGATAGTCCGCGGCAGCGGAAGCGGCAGCCCTCATGTGAAACCCGACAAGTGTAAAGACTTCAACTCTTCCCTATGCAACTCCTCCCGAGCAAGGACCCCGACAAGGCACTTGAGTATCATCTTCCTTTTCATTATTTGTTTTCTTTTCATTATTTGTGTTTCCTTTTCATTATTTGTGTTCAGTTTTCCTATTTCTATCTGGCCTTTTCTCTGATTTGTATTCACCATGTGCTTTCAAATCTTGATTAAGACATTTTTTTGCCAACAGTGGTGGCTGTAGACCAGGGGCTTCTCCCCAAGGGAAAATCCATTCCGTATGATCAGGGTAACGCGCAGATGCCTTCGTTCCCTAGTTATATGGAAGAAATCCTGGTTTCTGTCCCATGGTCCAGTGCTTGGAGCGTTATGTTGCCGGAAATCCTTTCAACAGACACCTCCTTCACTGGTCGGGGCACATCTATTCTTCCTGGCACATCTATTGCCTCAAAATGCTGGTGGTCTACAAAGCTCTGAGGAGCCTTTTCCTGGACCTCCACAGCCACCATGTCCCAATACGACCTGACAACGAGGCCGTAGTATTGTATCTGAATTATCAGGGGGGCTTTAGGTCATGCCCTCTATGCAGACTGGCGCACCAGTCCCTCCTATGGTCCCAGGGGGGAACTGTCATCCCTCAGGGTGATGGACATCCCCGGGGACCGAAACCAGGGAGCGGACATCCTGTCGAGGCAGAGGCTGAGGCCCGGGGAGTGGCGGCTCCACCCAGAGTTGGTGGAGGCCATGTGCGAGAGGTTCAGCCCAGTAGAATATGATGTTTGCGTCTCGAGAGACGTTCCACTGCCCACTGTGGTTTTTCTCTCACGCATCCAGCCCCTGCCGGCAGATGTGATTGAGAGAGCTCCATCTTCAAGGAGACTGTACAGCCTTAAGTGGAATGTGTTTTTTCTACTTGGCGTAGAGAGTGTGAGGTGGACCCAGTTAACTGCCCAGTGGCTTCAGTACTGGAGTTCCTCCAAAAGTGTTTCTCTGCGGGTCTTCCCCTGTCCACACTCAAGATGTACGTGGCTGCCATTAGAGCTTTCCACGCTCCTGTAAGTGATGGACCTTTGGGTAGGCACCATCTGGTTGTACGGTTCCTCCGTGGGGCCCGGAAGATGAGGCCTGCAGCTACTGTCAGAGTTCCAACCAGGGATCTGGCAGTGGTGATTGAAAGATTGACTGAAGCCCCCTTTGAGCCACTGGAGTTGGCTGAGGCAAAGAACCTGACCCTTGAGGTGGCCTTTCTCCTTGCTATCACTTCTCTGAGGAGAGTGGAGGACCTCCAGCTTCACAATAGGTCAGGCGTATCCTTGGTGTGGCCTAGTGGGTACTCGTTCCCCAAATTCGTCGTTCCGAGGCAGTGCGACGTTCCCTCGATATAGGGAACGTCTCAGGGTATGTATATAACCCTTGTTCCCTGAGAGGGAACGAGCACTGTGTCTCGTCGCCACCAGGGATGTAGTGGAGGCTAAACGGATGTAAACGCCATTTACGCACCTCCCAAAATTCAGAAATAGCGTTTACCCACCTCCAAAGTGCGTTTATTCACCTCTAAATAGAGTTTATCCACTTCTAAATAGCCTACAGTTCCTAAGCCATTGCAAATTAAGCTTGTCATTTTAGTTTCATATTGTTCATTTTCATTGGTTGTTTGTTGTTCAGTTAGACAAACTCTTTCATATTGCGCTACAACTGTCAGTGAGAGTAGTGGGAAGTTCTGATCATTTTACTGACTCGGATCTTTGAGTCTTGTTCAGCAAAATGAACCAATCTTTTCTCTTCCCGTCTCTATGGGACTGACAAGAAGAACAAAAGACTCGGATCTCACCTGTCGATTCAGCCGCCTATGACGTAGCTCCCTGCTATTTGACTGATTTCACGAGTGCATCACGCAGAGGCGTTCCCCTAGCGTTTCAACGCAGCTCGAAGTTCCCTCAAGATAGGGAACCAATGTTAGACCTAGGCCTAGCTGAAAAGCCCATAAAGCATTATTTTATTAGTAGCCTATCTATGCTCAATAGTAATTATTTGTGCTCCTACTTGTATTTAAGTTATTTGTTCTTTTCTTTATTTTAATTGACAGTAGTCCTTTTTTCCATTAACATAGCAAATACCGATCCATACAGAAACCGTGAACCTGAAACTGTGAACCTAAAACCGAATCGTGAGCAGTCTGTACCGTTACACCTCTAGCGTAATGTATGCAAGGGGGTGCCACAACATTTAGAACATTTTCAAAGTGCGCCATTACTGAAAAAGGTTGTGAAACACTGGATTAATAAATTAAGTTATCTAGGCTATTTGACATGGCAGCACTTAAACGCGAGCAGGAACAGAAAATAGCCGATCGCTTAAACAGCTTTTCCGATATTAATCTCGGTGCAATTACCCCCAATAATGATATAACCGGGTTTACTGAAGAAAGTGCAGGTTTGGAACAACATGAGGGTAAATAAATCATGACATAATTTTCATTTTTGGGTGAACTATCCTTCTCTTTTTTTTTTACTCCAGTACTGTACGTAATGTGATATAGTAGCCCAGTAAAATAATTTAAGTTAGAGATTTTCTACTGAAATGTAATATATTAATTGTTTTATATATTAATGACTTTTTTCATGGATAATTAACTTTATTAATAAAGTTATACAAATAATTTCAATTAATTGACTTGGTAATTGTTGCTACAATCAAGCTCTTGTCCCCCAAATCTTTTGAATGTTTTTGTGCTTTTTGGAAATACGCATCATAATAAATAGGCCTGTTTTTCAAACCTTTAAGAATTTTCCCATAAATGTGCCCATCACTGAAAATGTGAGAATCTCAGCTTTAATGTGGTATATGGCTCATATTCAGGATAATTATGCATCAAATGTGTTGCAGTTTTAAAAATAAGCTTGTGTTTACATTTGAATTTCTCAAAAACATGATTTTCTGAGCCCGAAATTCAGCAAATCATTAAAGGGTCATGAAACCCCCCTGCTGCAGCGGTGTTTTTTCACACCTTTGATTTGAAAAGGCTTGTTAAAAGGGGAGTGGTCGACTGTGAAAAGGTGGGATGGTATTGTGTGGAAAGAGGGAATGTTTGCATAAATAGGGGGAGTGTCAGTAGGTGCATTAAGATTAGCGATACCAACAGCAGCAGTTACAGCGGTTCTGAGACATGTTCTTGGTTCACGTTGGCATTGTTTACCACAGTGAGATTAAATGAGGGATGAGTACAGCGAATGAGAGAGCTATGAGTGGCGTGGAGCAGACATCGCAAATCATTCAGCTCTTCAAACCAGCATAATTCATTGAGAAATTAAAATAAATGTTATTCTGCATGACGAAATATTTTGCAAACGTGATAAAACTATATTTGTCCAAATATGCTGTTTGGCAAGATGAACAACGCGCCGACGTGATAAGAGAACGTGAACCACCCAACATGCGATGTGATAGAGATGTGTAATTCTAGATCGGGGTAAAAGCGAAGGGGTTTGAGGCTAGTCTCGACCGCGCATCTGAAGCAGAGCGACGCGCGCTGGGTTGCCGTGACGATCCACGCTGTCTATCACTCGGCAGCTAAATCTATATTTGTCCAAATATGCACACTGTTTCACTAAGAGCCCGAACACATGCGGTTTAGTGCATGGCTGTGACGACAAATAAAACGGAGAGGACGTGGCTTTTATTCAATAGCCTAGAGATTACAGATTGGTTATTTTGCACTCCTGACATAGATAGTCCACGCTTGCAGGTTCGGCGTGCGATTCCTCACGCCCGTTTCACACACACTCCGTCTGCAGTGCGTGTGCGTTGCGTATTTTTTTCCGTACCCATGTTAACGGATGACAGCTTTCACACTGCACGCGGATGCGGTCCGTCAGTCCGTTCCAGGAGCGTTGCGTCTGCAGCAGTGCACGGATCGTTTTCGTACCGAGTCTATTTTTTGCTGCGCTGCGTTGCTGCATTAAAGCGACAGAACATTGTTCGCATTAAAATAAACATGTACTGACACGAAAATCTAGTAATTTCACCACAGATGCATATCATTTAAAATATACTCTTGTTTCAAAGTCAACACATGGCTTTTTTTCTCAAGTAAAGCAACAAAACGACACCTTACCTGGCATTTAGGTTAAAAAAATGTGCCATAAAGGATAGCACTCGTAGCCTAGCCTACTTTCTTGGAGGTGAAAAGCAAAGTTATTTTTGACCTGCAGGATTTCTTTTAAAAGGGTGTAAAAACGAAAGAAAAGACTAGAGTCGGCTGTTTTTGTATAGACTATTGTAAGTTTCTAATTTAAAATGTTTGTGATTTAAGGCTATAAACTATGTTTAAATGTTTTGCCACTTGTGTGAGCTAAATCTAAAGTATATAAATATAAATAAATGAATTTAATAAAATGTTGTTGTTTAAATGTAGTAGGCTACGTAACCTGACTTCTATTAAAGAGTAAACAAAGAGAATTGGAATTCTGACGAGGCATGTTCAGTAAAAACGTTTGGATTTTAAATAAAAAATAATGAATAAATGCTGTGTTTGTGGTATGCAACAGTGGATCAGTTGCGGACTGCAAACGCAGCATATGTGAAAGGACTACAGGGTGTGGGGCTCCTGCAACGCACACGCAACGCAACAAGCACCGCACACGCACTGCAGACGGAGTATGTGTGAAACGGGCGTCAGGTGAATTTTACTTTACCGAGCCTTTGTAGCAAAGGCTTCCACAGACGGCGCCGGTTACAGCTCGCTCGGCACCCTTTACGTTACTTCGTATCAGCACAACGCCTAGCTTTCCTCCGTGACTTTTCCGCACGCTGCTTCCAAAACTTCCCCACCATATCTCTACAATAATGATGTAAGCGAGCCTGACAGAAGTGACTGTCTCATGCATATTAACTGAATTATCTTTTATGCATACTACAGCACAGGGATTGGACTGAATGGGCTTCATGTCATGAATATATATCGAGAATCGCTCGGAGCGGTCGACATCAGCATGTGCCCAGCACCCCATACTTGGGCCGAAAAGGCCGTGCCGACGTCAGCATTTGTGACGTTGCTCCGACTAAGCTTTTCAAACCGGAAGACAGAAATCGCTCTGAAAAATGCAAAAATAACTATTTTCACATATGAATACCATTAATGAGTACCCTTAGTGTTTTCAATGATGTGCAGCCTATACATATCTGTTTACATCTCAAAAAAAGTGTTTTGGGGTTTCATGACCCTTTAACATAGCCATACTCAGTTAATATTAGCGATATCAAGGTTATATTTTAACAGAATGTTCTTTACATTATGTAGGACGATTTTGTGTAGAACACAGTGAATATATATATATATATATATATATATATATATATATATATATATATATATATATATATATATATATATATAATATATGAGGGCTGTCGACGTTAACGTGTTAACACATGCAATAAATAAAAGTCGTTTAAAAGTTGACACTCACACGCAATTAATGCAAAAATAAATAAAAAGAAGTACGTGAAGCTGCGACATTAACGTAATTTACATCACGCAGTCGATCATAGTAGTTGGGATTTTATCACAATCACACTGAGTATATGCACCTATAACCCTGGTTGGAGGAAATTTCCATTCTAACTATTTAACCTGATTCTCTGTTTGTGAGTTGAAGCCATTCAACTCTGGGAAAATTTTCAGTGATCCAGTAATGTTAATCTAATTCATCAAAAAGTCCAAAACAGTGCTAATGTAAGGCCAGACTGATACATCAGAGAGAATAGAGCGGTTTTAGTGAAATGTTCATTCCAGTGTTTACTTTGCTTTAAAACACGAGCTCTGTCGTATTCTGCTATTGTTTATGAAGAGCACAATTTTAGTGTCGTACAGTAAGCGCGTGAGTTATATTGATGCACAGGGACCGTGTGTGCGCACACTCTCGAACACTGATCTCACGCAGCATTCATATATATTTTAGTACATTCACGTTGTTTCCACACACACACAAGAAGAATAATGTTTGATTTGTCATGTGTGAAAGTGATGACCGATTTGCGAACGAATAGTTCGTTTGAACCGGTTCTTTTTAGTGAATCAGTTCACCAAATCGGACTGAACCGTTCCAAACAGTTCGCGTCTCTAGTAAACCTAATCCACACATTTTTAAAGTCATTCACTTTTTGACGTGTCTGACTCTCCCTCTGACTCGAAATAAACCAACATCCTGAAGTTATTCAGCAGCACTGTTTAGAGAGAACTGATGATGATAATGACTCTGAGCACATAATTTAGTAATCATAGGTTTTTGCTGTCAAAGCAGTTGATTTAGGAGTTTTTTTGGCGTCTCCGTGTGGTTCTGTTCGGTATCGCAGCTTGAGAGGTCTGTATCTAAAGGAACTGTATGTAAGAAATGTATTTCAATTAATCATAAAATGACCCTGATATGTCCCTATAGACATTAAGAAATCATGTTCATTTCAAATACTTATATCACTGCCAACAGTAGTCTGGCCAGGATTTTGTCATTTAAAAGTAGCTGTTGCAGCCCTCAACTGATGTTGATGTTGAAATGTTGTGTTTTGGCCTGAAGCTCCGTCCTCCACTGATCTACCAATCATTAAGTCAGTAGTGTTTTGGCATCCGGGTTGCCAGGGGGAGGGGGAGGGGGAGGGGAGAGGGATACACCGCTCTAAAGCCATTTGAAAGTGATCGCAGTACCAGTTTTGGCCACAATCTTACATAAACTTCCTTTAAATGTCCACTTAAACCAATGTCTAAAATGAAAACAATCTTGTTGTTGCTGCTCTCTACCCATAATATACGCTGTGATGAATTCTGTAAAGGTTCTTACTAATGTTTTGTTTTCATGGTTGCTTAGGTGTGCAACTTTTTTATATAATAGAATTATATGGACTCCTTATATTTGGTTATTTGGATTTCTGGTTCAATGATCCTTGAACCTTGGAGAAAATACAGTTTTGTGTACTGTTTACTTTGGTTATTGCAAATTATGACTAAATGAATGTGTTTTATAAGATATATGACGACTGCTTAATTTCATAATAAGCATGCGCACAACACGGGTGTGATTAATCGTGATAAAAAAAAAATCTATTGAGAGCCCATATATATATATATATATATTAGGGGTGTAACGATACGCGTTCGTATTGAACCGTTCGGTACGAGGCTTTCGGTTCGGTACGCGGTACGCATCATGTACCGAACGGTTCTTGGACTAATTAATGAAAATTAGTGAAATATAATAATATGCGTTCAACAAGGTAGCCCAATAACCAAAACGACATAATATTGTGTATTATAATATTGCGTTTAACAAACCAGAAATACGTAGAAGATCCTCTAATAACCAACTGGTCTGGTGTTTGGGTGAACTTTGGATTCTTTGTAAGCTATGATGGTGTTGGCAAGAGTGATGGATTCAAAAACAACGGTATGTCGCATTTGCTGATGGTACAGCAGCGGGAATAATTCATGTCATGTCAATCAACTCATTTACGCCGACAACAAGACGATAAAAAGGAGAAACAGCCACAAACTATCCCACAAACTATCCCCGCAGCATTTAGACAGACATTTCCAACTTATTCAAATGGCAAAAGACATCACCGCGGCGAGTGGTCCATTTATAGCCGCGGATATGAGACCTAACGCCTGTTTCACACACACTCCGTCTGCAATGCGTTGCGTTTTTTCCCGTACCCATGTTAACGGATGACAGCTTTCACACTGCACGCGGATGCGGTCCGTCAGTCCGTTCCAGGAGCGTTGCGTCTGCAGCAGTGCACGGATCGTTTTCGTACCGAGTCTATTTTTTGCTGCGCTGCGCTGCTGCATTAAAGTGGTAGAACATTGTTCGCATTAAAATAAACATGTACTGACGCGAAAATCTAGTAATTTCACCACAGATGCATATAATGTAAAATATACTCTTGTTTCAAAGTCAACACATGGCTTTTTTTCTCTCAAGTAAAGCAACAAAACGACACCTTACCTGGCATTTAGGTTAAAAAAAAATGTGCCATAATGGAGAGCACTCGTACTTTCTTAGAGGTGAAAAGCAAAGTTCTTTTTGACCTGCAGGATTTCTTTTAAAAGGGTGTAAAAATGAAAGATAAGACGAGAGTCGGCTGTTTTTGTATAGACTATTGTAGGTTTCTAATTTAAAATGTTTGTGATTTAAGGCTATAAACTATGTTTAAATGTTTTGCCACTTGTGTGAGCTAAATCTAAAGTATATAAATATGAATAAATGAATTTAATAAAATGTTGTTTAAATGTAGTAGGCTACATAACCTGACTTCTATTAAAGAGTAAACAAAGATAATTGGAATTCTGACGAGGTATGTTCAGTAAAACCTTTTGGATTTTAAATAAAAAATAATGAATAAATGCTGTGTTTGTGGTATGCAACAGCGGATCAGTTGCGGACTGCAAACGCAGCATATGTGGAAGCACTATAGGGTGTGGGGCTCCTGCAATGCGCACCGCACACGCTAATGTAAAGAGCTAATGTCTTATTCCTGTAACTACACAGAAGATGGGTAAAGTATAGCTCCATCATTGTTCAATGTAAAAAAAAAAAAAAAATCATACTTGTTAGTTTTAATAAAAAAAGGTAATTTATCTGCCAATTTTTTCTTTTTGCTGTATCTAAAACATACCGAACCGTACCGAACCGAACCGTGACACCAGTGTATCGTATCGAACCGAACCGTGAATTTTGTGAACCGTTACACCCCTAATATATATATATATATATATATATATATATATATATATATATATATATATATATATATATATATATATATATATATATATATACACACACTCAGCTAAAGGATTATTAGGAACACACACTAATACTGTGTTTGACCCTTTCTCCTTCAGAACTGCCTTAACTCATTGAAATGTTGGCCCATATTGATAGGAGAGCATCTTGCAGTTGATGGAGATTTGTGGGATGCACATCCAGGGCACGAAGCTCCCGTTCCACCACATCCCAAAGATGCTCAAAGGAGTTCAAAGTGGCTCTTCTATCAGCTTGAATCAGTCGGCCCATTCTCCTCTGACCTCGAGCATCAACAAGGCATTTTCGCCCACAGGACTGCTGCATACTGGATGCTCTTCCCTTTTCACACATGAGGGAATAAATTAGTGCAAATGAGGCTGCGGGTGAATGAGGAGCTGGGGTCATCCTCATCTCCACATCTCTGTGGGTCTGTCTCTGAAGCGCTTGTGGAATTGTCAGTATGCACTGTAAACCCTAATGTTGTCTTTACTTAAACAAATCAAGTAATCTTGACTTGATATTACTAGTTTAGTCCAGAAACTCACAAATATAAGTTAGTATAACTTATTAACCTACAAAATACATAAACTTAAGATTTCAAGTTGTATGAACTCAAAATCATAAGTAATTAAAATAGCTCACTCTAGTATTGCTTTGATGTGATTGGGCATGCCAGGAGTACTGTCTGGCAACAAGAACTAATTCACTGATTGGAGGATATTTACAAAAGGCGGCCCTTTTCGCCTAGTCTGTTGCTGATTCAAATTAAATGAAGACTTTTTCTTTGTGTGCAATCTTAAATTCTTAAAATGCGTAACTTACTAAACCTAACAATAATATGTGAACTAACGTATAACTAAGCAGATTGCCTTTATTTCTGTTTTAATGAAAATAATAGTTTCATTGAAAGTCACCATGATGGAGATAAGTGTTTGCTTTAGTTGGGCTTTTGACCCTTGTTTATTTAATATACAGTCTTGTTCAAAATAATAGCAGTACAATGTGACTAACCAGAATAATCAAGGTTTTTCGTATATTTTTTTATTGCTACGTGGCAAACAAGTTACCAGTAGGTTCAGTAGATTCTCAGAAAACAAATGAGACCCAGCATTCATGATATGCACACTCTTAAGGCTGTGCAATTGGGCAATTAGTTGAATTAGTTGAAAGGGGTGTGTTCAAAAAAATAGCAGTGTGGCATTCAATCACTGAGGTCATCAATTTTGTGAAGAAACAGGTGTGAATCAGGTGGCCCCTATTTAAGGATGAAGCCAACACTTGTTGAACATGCATTTGAAAGCTGAGGAAAATGGGTCGTTCAAGACATTGTTCAGAAGAACAGCGTACTTTGATTAAAAAGTTGATTAGAGAGGGGAAAACCTATAAAGAGGTGCAAAAAATGATAGGCTGTTCAGCTAAAATGATCTCCAATGCCTTAAAAGGGAGAGCAAAACCAGAGAGACGTGAAAGAAAACGGAAGACAACCATCAAAATGGATAGAAGAATAACCAGAATGGCAAAGGCTCAGCCAATGATCACCTCCAGGATGATCAAAGACAGTCTGGAGTTACCTGTAAGTACTGTGACAGTTAGAAGACGTCTGTGTGAAGCTAATCTATTTTCAAGAATCCCCCGCAAAGTCCCTCTGTTAAAAAAAAGGCATGTGCAGAAGAGGTTACAATTTGCCAAAGAACATATCAACTGGCCTAAAGAGAAATGGAGGAACATTTTGTGGACTGATGAGAGTAAAATTGTTCTTTTTGGGTCCAAGGGCCACAGGCAGTTTGTGAGACGACCCCCAAACTCTGAATTCAAGCCACAGTACACAGTGAAGACAGTGAAGCATGGAGGTGCAAGCATCATGATATGGGCATGTTTCTCCTACTATGGTGTTGGGCCTATTTATCGCATACCAGGGATCATGGATCAGTTTGCATATGTTAAAATACTTGAAGAGGTCATGTTGCCCTATGCTGAAGAGGACATGCCCTTGAAACGGTTGTTTCAACAAGACAATGACCCAAAACACACTAGTAAACGGGCAAAGTCTTGGTTCCAAACCAACAAAATTAATGTTATGGAGTGGCCAGCCCAATCTCCAGACCTTAATCCAATTGAGAACTTGTGGGGTGATATCAAAAATGCTGTTTCTGAAGCAAAACCAAGAAATGTGAATGAATTGTGGAATGTTGTTAAAGAATCATGGAGTGGAATAACAGCTGAGAGGTGCCACAAGTTGGTTGACTCCATGCCACACAGATGTCAAGCAGTTTTAAAAAACTGTGGTCATACAACTAAATATTAGTTTAGTGATTCACAGGATTGCTAAATCCCAGAAAAAAAAAAATGTTTGTACAAAATAGTTTTGAGTTTGTACAGTCAAAGGTAGACACTGCTATTTTTTTTAACTCACCCCTTTCAACTAATTGCCCAATTGCACAGCCTTAAGAGCGTGCATATCATGAATGCTGGGTCTTGTTTGTTTTCTGACAATCTACTGAACCTACTGGTAACTTGTTTGCTACGTAGCAATAAAAAATATACTAAAAACCTTGATTATTCTGGTTAGTCACATTGTACTGCTATTATTTTGAACAAGACTGTAAGTGTTTCTCTGGCTGCTTTGTGTTTGTGAGACACATTTGTTGTGGAACACAAAGTCAAGAGAAAATATTATCATGTGATGCTGTTAATTCATTGATGATAATAACATCATCATGTAATGACAGAATCCATGATCGAATACAGAGTCTAATGCTCTGGTTGTCGAAGCGGTTAATAATAGTTTTGAAGAATTGATAATAATAGCCATGAGATCTTTCACTGTTATGGTATTTTTTTTAAAAACACATTTATAATCTGCGGCATTAGTCAGACACACACCGACATCAAGAATCTGGGTATAAATCTCTACAATGGGGACAATCAACAAAAAAATAAAAAAATATATATATTCCAATTAATAGATCAACTCTAAACATAAAACAAGCTACAAAAACATCAGAAGAAAACAGCAAAAGTAAAAAGAAAATAGTGAGAATCAAAGAAAATGAGTCACAATTTTGATGTGTAATTTATTCACGCAGCATTGCATGTTAGGACACATGGGGAAGTTTTGATTGGTTGTACCCAGCATGGTGTACTGAACTTTGTATCCAGTTTGGTGAACTTAACAATTTAAGTACAGTGAACGTGAGCACCAAGTTAAGTGAACTTAAATAGAGTTTTGGGAGAGTCCATTACTCAATTGAATTGAGGGAACGAGTTACTCAAATCAATTGAGTTGAATCAACTTATTAGGGTTTTCAGTGTGAGTGAACAGTTCTCACGCACACAGAACAAGCAGGTATGACTCACATTGAGCGAGGGCAGATTTTCCACTGGTTAATCGTTTGCGGATGGTTTCATTACCTTTGGACGGATACAAATTAGCTCAAATTTGCCTCATGAGCTCAGTTTCTTATCCGTCTTCTCGTGTTCACAATAGCAGCTAAAGAGGTACTTTTATTTGGCGAGGAACTTATATGTTGTGCTTGTTAAGATGGTAAAAAAGAAAGAAATAAAAGTCAAATAATAAAAAATAAAAAAATTGGAATTGGTGTTCGGTGGTGCTTTTTAAAAGAAAAGCGACAACTATTCACGCAAATGAATGCCTTTGCATCGGCTGTTTTCTGTATTCATGTCTTCTTATGTTGATCTTCCAAAGGTTCCAAAACAAAATCACCAGCAACCATACCTTAAAATCCCTTGTAATAACACTAAATTTGCCATAAACCAAGTCAAAACCCATATGTACAGGTAAAATATATGGTCAACCTTTTTTTCCCACGATACCACAATTGTTTGATTAACATTGAGACAGATAGTCTGCATATTAAGACACACTGGAATGCATGGACATAATGTTACACATCAGATATTTTTCTTTCCCAAAGGTTACCCAAACATTAATTTTTAGGCTTAACAGATAATGTTCGGGTGAACACATGTCAGGACAGATATTCTGAAAGACCGTAATTCTGTGTATCTGTGTATTACGGCATCGCAAGCTCTCTGGTCTTTTTGTGACACTTCAGATGTGTCACTTAATGAAGATTGCTTTGTTTACATCAGCATGAGTTTGAAAATCACATTTCAGACTCATGCCATAGAGAATTTTCTATAAATATTCACAAATATTGGAATATTGTGCTTTACCACGATACCAACATATTTTTTTGTCAGCATTACAACTGATTCTGCCAGCATGGGTCACACACAGTAATATAATAGTTAAATATAACTTTGCACTTTCTATTCTCTCCAGTTTCAACTTTATGGTTTCACAACTTCTTACATCTATCCTCTGAAAAACTTAACTTTTCCTTTCAGTGAACATGTAGATTCATTTGCTGTGAAGCTTTGCTCCACCTTTACTCCAACACATTCACACTCACACTGCCTAAATCACATCTTACCTGGAGTCTCTGTTCTTGATATGGTGAGTCTGAAGATATGATATTTATTGTCCTACTACTGAAGAAATGCCTCATGAAAACATGCGCTGTCGGGAAATGTTGAGAGTTTGGAGGGAGGAGGTGGCCCGTGGCCTGAGTCAATAGCCCTTTGGCCTTGAGCTTTTTGGCAGTATACAGACACATCAACAGAGATCCACTCTCTACTGAAAAGGCTGTCAATCACAATTCCTTTATTGTACAGCCTAATTAAGTTAATGCAAACTTTATGATAATAATAATATTTGTTTGTTGACTGGCCAAAGTGTGTTCAGTGCTGTTTGTGATTGTCACAAAAGCAATCAACAGTAAACCACTCACATTTCTGTGTTAAACCTACAGCTCCTGCACTCAGACTCAAGCAGCTGAAGCTTGTTTGAGATAATGGAGAAAACATTTCCAGAACAGCAGCGGAAATGTAAAAGTAGGCTATATAACCTTTAATATATCATTTTAGTGAAACTGGTGATTTGCTGTGCCAAGAAACATTTCCAAACATTTCACCTGCTTGTACTTTAGCTTTTGCTGCAGAGATATTTCATGTCCTATAAATGTGTTGTATTTATGATAATCCCCAGATTCCCGTGTATGTTCATCCTGTATCTCCTCTGTGACCGAAGCTGATTTTGTTAATATCTTACCTTCCGAATATTGATATTTTTCTCGGTCTCCACGCATGTTTGCAGTGCTAAGTTCACAATGGTTGATTTAGGACAGTGAACCTCGAGGACCAGAGTTGAAGAACCCCGTACACACAGTCATGGACTATTTGCACTGAGCTTCATGACCTCCCGTAACTCCTGCTTTCAGGACATTATTGTGATGCTGCTAAAAAAGAAATTGAGGAACCAGAGATCATGTTTCAATGAGCCATGTGTATAAAGTTTAACCCTCAACAAATAGTGATCAACAAATCAGCATCCAGTCAGCAAGCACATAACATACACAGCCATTCAGTAGCAAGGGAAACACTAAATAGTTCAGACTTTCACAGTAGCATTTTTAGCATTTTCTTCCAGCATATGGGAATTTGTAAAGAAATTCTCCTATAGGGTTTTTTCCCCCCTCCAGATTGTTAAATTATTGATGATTCACCTGTCGCTCCCCCTTCCCTGTTTATTTGGTTGAATGTATTTTATTTAGTTATATCGAAAAACAATAAAACGATCACAAAAGAAAAAAAGAGGCGAAAGTAATAATAAAAGCAGCAATAGTGAGCACACATCCCTGGTTTTGATCATGCCATCTAAGGTAAAATGATATAATTATAATGAATTACGAACTATACTCTGTAATATCTGTGCATTTTATTTACAGTGTATTTTAGATTATAAATCTTTATTGTCCACAAATGTGGAAATTCATCTTCAGCCACACAAAAAAAACATTAATTTGAATTCAAAATTCAATACAGCAAGCACACTAATATACCTAAGAAACTTGCAAGAATTACCTGCCCCATGTATTACAAACACAATGTAGAGTAAAAAACATGTGGGGAGAGATTTCCAACGTGTGCTCTGGTTTATCCTCCCCAGCCTAATCACAAGGGGGCAACGTCACATAATGTGTCCTATAAAATCCCTTAACACTACACACAGGACACATAAGCTGTGTCCCTATTCAAGGGCTGCATCCTCTGAAGGGTGTGTCATTCTAAGTGCGCGGCCGACGCAGCCTTTAAAGGATGCACCGAGACATTAGGGTTAGGGTTAGGGTTAGTTAGGGTTAGGGTTAGTTAGGGTTAGGTTAGGGAAAATTACAACATCTCCCCCCAAGCCAGAACTCGTCTGGAAAGGTTTGAAGTAGGGAGAGTGAGGAGGGGCACTGGCCGACGCATGTCAGACTATACTGTGTCGCCTGTGATTGGCTCCCGTCTAGGAGCAATGCCTTTTTTGGCTTATGGGCAAGGTGAGTAGCTTATTTTATCTTTTGGTTTTGTTATTTTAAGAAACTTCTGTCTTTATGTTTCCATCAATTATGAACACTGGGGTAAAGTTTGTTATAATCCGTTTTTTTTTTCTTTTCTTTTTTTTTTCCTTTTTTTTTTTTTTTTCGGTTTGGTTAGTCTGATGGGTAAGTTTTACTGATGAAAGTGATTGTTCTTGTTTCCTTTCCTGGTTTTTAGGAATTGCAAAGTTTCCAATCTGAACTTGCTCTGGACCAGCGAACCAAGCCGAAGCCCGATAATCCTGATCCAGCATTGCAACCCTCCCATAGGTGGAGTATTTTGGTATGTGGTAAAGGTCAGGGAATTTGAAGTCTATGTAACAGGTTAGGGAATTTGAAGTCTACGTAAAAGGTGATTAAATGATTGAAGGGGTGATTATCGAGGTGTCAACTTAGATGGACTATATCTCTGTGTTGAGTTGGGCTATAGTGTTGATATTCGCGTCAAAGAAGGGTGAGGATAGGGCCTATTGAACGTGCCCCCGTGTGAGACTCTAGCGCCCCCTTAGGCCGCGATGTGTGGCTTGATAGGAAATGGTGCATTTAGTAAGGAAAGGTCCCAGAGGTTCAGGGTTTTATGGTGTGACAGGTATTACAGAGAGATGTTATGAGGTTGAGTTTGGCCTTGGTGCGTGCTTTCTTTTCCGAGATATAGGCGTTTTAATAGAAAAAGTGCTTTTATAAAAACGGACGCATACTTTGAAGGAAAGGTCCGAGTTGATTGGGTTTGGGGTGGTCAGGAGTGGTGATTAGGACGGTACTTTTGGTCTTCGTCCCGATACGGTAATATGTTTCGTTAATGAAATACGACAACTTCCTGTCTGGCTTTAAGGGTTAAAATGTTGGTCAGGAATTGGGTTTGTGGGTGGAGTTTGTGTGTGGGCTGTTAGTCACCCTGTCCTAGATAATATTAGTTGTATGGGTTGAATTAGGAGTTTGCTTTTGGGATTTTTTTGGTTAATTGGTTACTTGACGCGCAAGTATAGCCTATATGGTTTTTTACAATGGGTATTGTAAGAGTAGGGCTTATATTGGTATCTATTTTTTTGTCTAATGGAATTTTGAATTTAGGGTTTTGGTCGATAGGGTTGATGCGAGTGGGTTTGTGTCGGGTAGGATTAAGGTAGGAGTAAGGGCTAGGTTAGTATCTAATTTTTTGTCTAATGGATTTTCTAATTAGGGTTGATGCGAGTAGGTTTGTGATGGGTAGGTTTAGGGTAGGAGTAGGAGCTACGTTAGTGTCTATGGAGTTTTGAATTAAGGTTTTTGTCAATAGGGTTGATGCCAGTGGGTTTGTGTCGGGTAGGATTAGGGTAGGAGTAAGGGCTAGGTTAATATCTATTTTTTTGTCTAGTGAAGTTTGGAGTTAAGGTTTTTGTCAATAGGGTTGATGCGAGTGGGTCTGTGATGGGTAGGGTTAGGGTAGGAGTAAGGGTTACATTAGTATCTATTTTTGTCAAAATTAGGGTTTTAGTGGATGGGGTTGATACAAGTGGGTCTGTGATGGGTAGGGTTAGGGTTGGAATAAGGGTTACGTTAATATCTATTTTTGTTTTGTGGAGTTTCACATTAGGGTTTAGGGTTAGGGTTAGGGTTAGGTTTTGAAAAAGGCCGCGCCTTCCCCCAGAAAAACCTCATCGGTTAATCCAGTTTGGAGTAGGAAGAACGCAGAAGTGCACGGGCCGGCGCGTGTTTTTGATGAGGCTGCTCACCCCCTACCATTATCCCTAACTCCGGAATACGAAATCCACAACTTGATTTATTCTCCACCAGCGAATCTAACCACACCCCGAGGAGTTATGGCTCGATAATCCTGGCCGAGCATCGCATTCCCATGAGTCCCTTCTCCTTACTATTTCCAGGTTCTTATTTTACCTTTCCTTCTCCATTAACCTTCCTCTTACATCCCTTCCCCTCCCCCTCCTTCCTACCTTCCCCCAACCCCTTCCCCTTCCCCTACTCTCTTTCCCCTAATCCTCCTTCCCTAGGAAAAGATACATATATATCCCTCTCTTCCCTTCCTCCTAATCCTACCTTAGATTAGTTTTAAAATACCGTTATGGACTGCTATGCCTGTCCCCCCTATTCCTGTCCTTCCCATTTCCTCCCACTACCTGTTCCTCCCTCCCCCCTCCCTCCCTCCCTCCCTCCCTCCCTCCCTCCCTCCCCCATTCCCCCATTCCCCCAAAAACTCCTTCCCCTCCCCAAAATGAACACATCTTCAGTGGTGTACCTCAGGATCCTCGGGTGTTTCGGCTCTTTAAACACCATACACCCTCCTCTGAGGCGGCCCGCCCCAGGTGGATCAGTCCCAGGCGTGTGTTCTCCTCTTATTACCCAGCTTTCCCAATCTCCTGACCCCTTCCACCCATCCCTCCTCTTTTTTCCTTTCTGTTTTCAAAAAAAATGTTTCCCCATTTTACTGCCAAAACTACAAAGTCCCAACCCCCGTCACCTTCCAACAACCCCTTTATTACAACTACAATGTGCTCCCCCCCAACCACCCTCCAACAACCTCATACCATTTATTCTAAATCCCCTAATGCTAGTCATCGATAGAAGATTGGGTACCATTCAAGAGCCTTGAACCCAAGGCCACCTTCTCTGTGTGCTGTCCAAATGGACCCAGAGAGGCTGGATACCTACCCACCCTCCCAAGTCGCCCCTTCGTTAACACCGCAAGGTATCCAGGGCTACCCGAGAAAGGCCTGTGACCCGGGGCTCTCATTGGCGGGTACCCTAGCACCAAGCTTCTACCAATGATCACCCCTAAAGTACATGAAACCCTATACAGACATCACACCTACCGCAGTAAAATGCAACCGTAAGGGAACACATACCCTAACTCCCCTCTATCTGCTCCCCCCTCTTAACCTCCCACCCCACCCTACTCTGTCCTGGTTCATCCAAAAAATGTTTATTTCCCACAATCCTCAGGGTCCCACTCCCTTTCCTCTCTCTCTCCCCTCTCGGTTTCCCCTCCTTTCCATATCCGTAGTCCCTCCCCCTTTTTTTAAAAAAACTTTCCCACCATCTCCCCGTCACCTGTCCCCATCTACTACCTCCCCACCCGCACTATCTCTTTTCCCTGCACCCTGGTCTTGAACCCCGGTCCCCCTGTCCTCCAACGAAAAAACCTCACCCCCTCTGATCATCCGTCTCCCCGCTCCTCATATCTTTTTACGGCAAAACCAATCTCTTCCCAAGCTAGTCTCGAACCCCGGTCCCCCCGTTGCCACACCCCGCACCCTACCCACTACCCCAGTCTCCATCCCTACCTCCCAGTCCTTCTCCCCTTCTTATCTTTCCTCGAAAAGTATCGCCAACAAAAGTATCATTCCTGACCAGCCTAGAACCCCGGTCCCCCTGCTACCAAACCACACACCCTAACCACTCCCCCAGCCCCTACCTCCTCCTTCTACCTCCTCCTTCTACCTCCTCCTTCTACCTCTCAGTCCTCCTTCCCTTATTCATTTTCCATTAAAAAATTAGTCAACCCATTTACATCCCTGACCAGCCTAGAACCCCGGTCCCCCTGCTGCCAAATCACACACCCTAACCACTACCCCAGCCCCTACCTCTACCTCTACCTCTACGTCCTCTTTCCCTTATTTATTCCCCATTGAAAAATTAGTCCACGGGTAGGTTCAGGTATGTTAAGGGCTAGGGTTAGGGTTAGGGTTAGGGTTAGGGTTAGGGTTAGGTTTATGAAATTACAACAGCTCCCTCCCGAACCTAGCCTTCGGCCAGGCCGGAAGGGAGACTGAGGAAGTGCACTGGCCGACGCTTGTTAGACTCTGCTGTCGTCCCTGTTTTCTTGGGACTGCCGACTTGGCATTGGGTACCCACGAACAAAAAAACCTCCCCCCCGGGGGAAACGCTAGACCGGGCTAGGCCACGCATCTCCCCAAACTCTAAACCTAACCCCCCAACGAATCCCCACCCACCGCACGCACCCACCCTAAACACAAAACCCCACGACACGGCTTCATAGACCGCTCCGAACTAAACAGTTAAGCTACTGGGTAAGCTTTACGATAACCCAAACATCCCCCCCTCGGGGCTGCAATGAGTAGGGCTACCCGGCAAGGGTATCAAGAATCCTGAGAAATATAAACCTGACAATACTCCATAGAGCGGTGAAACACGGATCGATATGGGGATAGACCTCCTCCAAAATCAACCCATCCTTAGGGCTGTGACCAGTAGGGTTATGCTCTAGCCCCATTCGATCCATCCGGGCTGTACCGGCTAGGGTTCAAACCATGCCCCCGGTCTGTGACGGGTAGGGTTAGGTATCAGCCCCCACTAATACCACAGGTCTGTGACGGGTAGGTTTAGGCAGGGATCGGTATGGGGATAGATCCTCAAAAACCAAGTCACTGCTCATTACCCCTGTGACGGGTAGGTTTAGGTATAAGCCACTGATTCATCAGGTCAGTGATGGGTAGGTTTAGGTATAAGCCACTGATTCATCAGGTCAGTGACGGGTAGGTTTAGGTATAAGCCACTGATTCATCAGGTCAGTGATGGGTAGGTTTAGGTATAAGCCACTGATTCATCCGGTCAGTGACGGGTAGGTTTAGGTATAAACCCCTGATTCCTCCGGTCAGTGACGGGTAGGTTTAGGTATAAGGCACTCATTCGTCAATGACGGGTAGGCTTAGGTATGATTCCGACATCCGCCAATCACAAGAAACCCACACGTCCACTAAGGTTGTGAGAGTGAAGTTAAGACGGATAGTGTGCGGGTAATCCCCAGACCAATCCTCAGTCTGTTAGAACTGTGACCAATACTGTGTGGGTGTTCCCAACACTAATCATCAGTCCGTTAGGAACGTGATAGTTAATTACGGCGTAAATCGATCAGCCTATATCCCACAAGACCATTAAGGTTGTGAGAGGGAAGTTAAAACGGGTAATGTAAGGGTAAATCCCAAGACCCATCATCAGTCTGTTAGGACTGTGATAGTTAATTAAGGCATAAATCGATTACCCGAAATCCCACAAGACCACTAAGGTTGTGAGAGGGAAGTTATGGCGGGTATGTAAGGGTCAATCCCAACATCAATCAACCGTCCATTAGGACTGTGATGATTAATTAAGGTGTAAAAAACCCACAAATCTACTACGGTTGTGAGTGAGTTTAAAACGGATACTGTGTGGGTATTCCCAACCCTAATCATCAGTCCGTTAGGACCGTGATAGTTAATTACGGCGTAAATCGATCAGCCTATATCCCACAAGACCATTAAGGTTGTGAGAGGGAAGTTAAAACGGGTTATATATGGGTAAATCCCAAGACCCATCATCAGTCTGTTAGGACTGTGATAGTTAATTAAGGCATAAACCGATCACCAGATATCCCACAAGGCCATTAAGGTTGTGAGAGGGAAGTTATGGCGGGTATGTAAGGGTTAATCCCAACACCAATCATCCGTCCATTAGGACCGTGATGATTAATTAAGGTGTAAAAAACCCACAAATCTACTACGGTTGTGAGTGAGGTTAAAATAGATACTGTGCGGGTATTCCCAACCCTAATCATCAGTCCGTTAGGACCGTGATAGTTAATTACGGCGTAAAATCGATCACAAGATAACCCACAAGACCCCTAAGGTTGTGAGAGGGAAATGAAGACGGGTAATACAAGGTTAGTTCCCCATACCAATCATCAATCCGTTAGGACTGTGACAATTAATTAAGGTAAATGGACTGCCAATATTATCAACCGGTTAGGTCGAAAAAGACTTTAGGACAAGGGTTAGGGTTAGGGTTAGGGTTAGGGTTAGGGTTAGGGTTAGGTTAGGTTAGGGTTAGGGTTAGGGTTAGGGTTAGGGTTAGGGTTAGGTTAGGGTTAGGGTTAGGGTTAGGGTTAGGGTTAGGTTAGGGTTAGGGTTAGGGTTAGGGTTAGGGTTAGGGTTAGGGGAATGAAATCCAGGATCCGAATCCCGAAGGATTCGGAAACGGTTATGCACTGTCCAGAGTTGTACTGACCGCCACGAGTCTCACACATACACCCAAATCATACACGACAGCCAACACTTTATCGAAGAAAGCCAGCGCATGGTCAAGACATTTTTGTGGTCACTGTAAAAAATCCCAGCTAGGGCTATGATGACCCGGGCTATTTCAGGGAGGGGTATGTGCCAAAAAACAGGGGTAGGTTTTAGTGCGTGTCAGGTAAGGGGCATATTCTAATTAATCTCGACGTCTGTATGGACGGAGAAAAATAAATAAACATTGCGCTCAGACGCATCACACCCTCAAATGATGCCGGCTGCTTATTTATTAATAATTTTATTTGCCATATTATGACCTAAAATAGGTCTGTCTCAACGTCTATGTGGACGGAGAAAAATAAACCATGTGCTCGGACGCATCACACCCACAAATGATGCCGGCAGTTTATTTATAATATATATTTATATAAGTTTTCGGGCATATCGCGACGTTTCGGCTATTTATCTAGCCTTCTTCAGGCGAGCCCGAATGGCAAAAGGGAATTTGACCCTGTCCCCTCCAGCTTATATAGGCTAGGAGGGCGGGGCCCCTCACCCAGCGACCAATCCCCACGTTCAGCATTGTATAATGCTTCATAAACTGTTTTTAGCACAAACTGATGTTGTTTTTAATTTTTTACAGGGTCCCGTCGAATAATCTGGAGCAGCAGGCACTTACAACGGGTAAGTAGGCACCTTCGTGTACAATTCAGGTAAGTATGTGGTCAACACGAGGTCCAGACGCCTCGGCACGGGCTGAGTTAGGGGAATGAAATCCAGGATCCGAATCCCGAAGGATTCGGAAACGGTTATGCACTGTCCAGAGTTGTACTGGCCGCCACGAGTCTCACACATACACCCAAATCATACACGACAGCCAACACTTTATCGAAGAAAGCCAGCGCATGGTCAAGACATTTTTGTGGTCACTGTAAAAAATCCCAGCTAGGGCTATGATGACCCGGGCTATTTCAGGGAGGGGTATGTGCCAAAAAACAGGGGTAGGTTTTAGTGCGTGTCAGGTAAGGGGCATATTCTAATTAATCTCGACGTCTGTATGGACGGAGAAAAATAAATAAACATTGCGCTCAGACGCATCACACCCTCAAATGATGCCGGCTGCTTATTTATTAATAATTTTATTTGCCATATTATGACCTAAAATAGGTCTGTCTCAACGTCTATGTGGACGGAGAAAAATAAACCATGTGCTCGGACGCATCACACCCACAAATGATGCCGGCAGTTTATTTATAATATATATTTATATAAGTTTTCGGGCATATCGCGACGTTTCGGCTATTTATCTAGCCTTCTTCAGGCGAGCCCGAATGGCAAAAGGGAATTTGACCCTGTCCCCTCCAGCTTATATAGGCTAGGAGGGTGGGGCCCCTCACCCAGCGACCAATCCCCACGTTCAGCATTGTATAATGCTTCATAAACTGTTTTTAGCACAAACTGATGTTGTTTTTAATTTTTTACAGGGTCCCGTCGAATAATCTGGAGCAGCAGGCACTTACAACGGGTAAGTAGGCACCTTCGTGTACAATTCAGGTAAGTATGTGGTCAACACGAGGTCCAGACGCCTCGGCACGGGCTGAGTTAGGGGAATGAAATCCAGGATCCGAATCCCGAAGGATTCGGAAACGGTTATGCACTGTCCAGAGTTGTACTGGCCGCCACGAGTCTCACACATACACCCAAATCATACACGACAGCCAACACTTTATCGAAGAAAGCCAGCGCATGGTCAAGACATTTTTGTGGTCACTGGGTTAGGGTTAGGGTTAGGGTTAGGGTTAGGGTTAGGGTTAGGGTTAGGGTTAGGGTTAGGGGTTAGGGTTAGGGTTAGGGTTAGGGTTAGGGTTAGGTTAGGGTTAGGGTTAGGGTTAGGGTTAGGGTTAGGGTTAGGTTAGGGTTAGGGTTAGGGTTAGGGTTAGGGTTAGGGTTAGGGTTAGGGGAATGAAATCCAGGATCCGAATCCCGAAGGATTCGGAAACGGTTATGCACTGTCCAGAGTTGTACTGGCCGCCACGAGTCTCACACATACACCCAAATCATACACGACAGCCAACACTCTTCGAAGAAAGCCAGCGCATGGTCGAGAAATTTTTGTGGTCACTGTAAAAAATCCCAGCTAGGGCTATGATGACCCGGGCTATTTCAGGGAGGGGTCTGTGCCAAAAAACAGGGGTAGGTTTTAGTGCGTGTCAGGTAAGGGGCATATTCTAATTAATCTCGACGTCTGTATGGACGGAGAAAAATAAATAAACATTGCGCTCAGACGCATCACACCCTCAAATGATGCCGGCTGCTTATTTATTAATAATTTAATTTGCCATATATGACCTAAAATAGGTCTGTCTCAACGTCTGTGTGGACGGAGAAAAATAAACCGTGTGCTCGGACGCATCACACCCTCAAATGATGCCGGCAGTTTATTTATAAAATATATATTTATATAAGTAGATCGGGCATATCGCGACGTTTCGGCTATTTATCTAGCCTTCTTCAGGCGAGCCCGAATGGCAAAAGGGAATTTGACCCTGTCCCCTCCAGCTTATATAGGCTAGGAGGGCGGGGCCCCTCACCCAGCGACCAATTCCCACGTTCAGCATTGTATAATGCGTCATAAACTGTTTTTAGCACAAACTGATGTTGTTTTTAATTTTTTACAGGGTCCCGTCGAATAATCTGGAGCAGCAGGCACTTACAACGGGTAAGTAGGCACCTTCGTGTACAATTCAGGTAAGTATGTGGTCAACACGAGGTCCAGACGCCTCGGCACGGGCTGAGTTAGGGGAATGAAATCCAGGATCCGAATCCCGAAGGATTCGGAAACGGTTATGCACTGTCCAGAGTTGTACTGGCCGCCACGAGTCTCACACATACACCCAAATCATACACGACAGCCAACACTCTTCGAAGAAAGCCAGCGCATGGTCGAGAAATTTTTGTGGTCACTGTAAAAAATCCCAGCTAGGGCTATGATGACCCGGGCTATTTCAGGGAGGGGTCTGTGCCAAAAAACAGGGGTAGGTTTTAGTGCGTGTCAGGTAAGGGGCATATTCTAATTAATCTCGACGTCTGTATGGACGGAGAAAAATAAATAAACATTGCGCTCAGACGCATCACACCCTCAAATGATGCCGGCTGCTTATTTATTAATAATTTAATTTGCCATATATGACCTAAAATAGGTCTGTCTCAACGTCTGTGTGGACGGAGAAAAATAAACCGTGTGCTCGGACGCATCACACCCTCAAATGATGCCGGCAGTTTATTTATAAAATATATATTTATATAAGTAGATCGGGCATATCGCGACGTTTCGGCTATTTATCTAGCCTTCTTCAGGCGAGCCCGAATGGCAAAAGGGAATTTGACCCTGTCCCCTCCAGCTTATATAGGCTAGGAGGGCGGGGCCCCTCACCCAGCGACCAATTCCCACGTTCAGCATTGTATAATGCGTCATAAACTGTTTTTAGCACAAACTGATGTTGTTTTTAATTTTTTACAGGGTCCCGTCGAATAATCTGGAGCAGCAGGCACTTACAACGGGTAAGTAGGCACCTTCGTGTACAATTCAGGTAAGTATGTGGTCAACACGAGGTCCAGACGCCTCGGCACGGGCTGAGTTAGGGGAATGAAATCCAGGATCCGAATCCCGAAGGATTCGGAAACGGTTATGCACTGTCCAGAGTTGTACTGGCCGCCACGAGTCTCACACATACACCCAAATCATACACGACAGCCAACACTCTTCGAAGAAAGCCAGCGCATGGTCGAGAAATTTTTGTGGTCACTGTAA
Organism: Pseudorasbora parva; assembly: GCF_024679245.1. NCBI lineage: Eukaryota > Metazoa > Chordata > Actinopteri > Cypriniformes > Gobionidae > Pseudorasbora > Pseudorasbora parva. Next base: position 64,694,819 of record NC_090173.1, read on the forward strand.
AAAATCCCAGCTAGGGCTATGATGACCCGGGCTATTTCAGGGAGGGGTCTGTGCCAAAAAACAGGGGTAGGTTTTAGTGCGTGTCAGGTAAGGGGCATATTCTAATTAATCTCGACGTCTGTATGGACGGAGAAAAATAAATAAACATTGCGCTCAGACGCATCACACCCTCAAATGATGCCGGCTGCTTATTTATTAATAATTTAATTTGCCATATATGACCTAAAATAGGTCTGTCTCAACGTCTGTGTGGACGGAGAAAAATAAACCGTGTGCTCGGACGCATCACACCCTCAAATGATGCCGGCAGTTTATTTATAAAATATATATTTATATAAGTAGATCGGGCATATCGCGACGTTTCGGCTATTTATCTAGCCTTCTTCAGGCGAGCCCGAATGGCAAAAGGGAATTTGACCCTGTCCCCTCCAGCTTATATAGGCTAGGAGGGCGGGGCCCCTCACCCAGCGACCAATTCCCACGTTCAGCATTGTATAATGCGTCATAAACTGTTTTTAGCACAAACTGATGTTGTTTTTAATTTTTTACAGGGTCCCGTCGAATAATCTGGAGCAGCAGGCACTTACAACGGGTAAGTAGGCACCTTCGTGTACAATTCAGGTAAGTATGTGGTCAACACGAGGTCCAGACGCCTCGGCACGGGCTGAGTTAGGGGAATGAAATCCAGGATCCGAATCCCGAAGGATTCGGAAACGGTTATGCACTGTCCAGAGTTGTACTGGCCGCCACGAGTCTCACACATACACCCAAATCATACACGACAGCCAACACTCTTCGAAGAAAGCCAGCGCATGGTCGAGAAATTTTTGTGGTCACTGTAAAAAATCCCAGCTAGGGCTATGATGACCCGGGCTATTTCAGGGAGGGGTCTGTGCCAAAAAACAGGGGTAGGTTTTAGTGCGTGTCAGGTAAGGGGCATATTCTAATTAATCTCGACGTCTGTATGGACGGAGAAAAATAAATAAACATTGCGCTCAGACGCATCACACCCTCAAATGATGCCGGCTGCTTATTTATTAATAATTTAATTTGCCATATATGACCTAAAATAGGTCTGTCTCAACGTCTGTGTGGACGGAGAAAAATAAACCGTGTGCTCGGACGCATCACACCCTCAAATGATGCCGGCAGTTTATTTATAAAATATATATTTATATAAGTAGATCGGGCATATCGCGACGTTTCGGCTATTTATCTAGCCTTCTTCAGGCGAGCCCGAATGGCAAAAGGGAATTTGACCCTGTCCCCTCCAGCTTATATAGGCTAGGAGGGCGGGGCCCCTCACCCAGCGACCAATTCCCACGTTCAGCATTGTATAATGCGTCATAAACTGTTTTTAGCACAAACTGATGTTGTTTTTAATTTTTTACAGGGTCCCGTCGAATAATCTGGAGCAGCAGGCACTTACAACGGGTAAGTAGGCACCTTCGTGTACAATTCAGGTAAGTATGTGGTCAACACGAGGTCCAGACGCCTCGGCACGGGCTGAGTTAGGGGAATGAAATCCAGGATCCGAATCCCGAAGGATTCGGAAACGGTTATGCACTGTCCAGAGTTGTACTGGCCGCCACGAGTCTCACACATACACCCAAATCATACACGACAGCCAACACTCTTCGAAGAAAGCCAGCGCATGGTCGAGAAATTTTTGTGGTCACTGTAAAAAATCCCAGCTAGGGCTATGATGACCCGGGCTATTTCAGGGAGGGGTCTGTGCCAAAAAACAGGGGTAGGTTTTAGTGCGTGTCAGGTAAGGGGCATATTCTAATTAATCTCGACGTCTGTATGGACGGAGAAAAATAAATAAACATTGCGCTCAGACGCATCACACCCTCAAATGATGCCGGCTGCTTATTTATTAATAATTTAATTTGCCATATATGACCTAAAATAGGTCTGTCTCAACGTCTGTGTGGACGGAGAAAAATAAACCGTGTGCTCGGACGCATCACACCCTCAAATGATGCCGGCAGTTTATTTATAAAATATATATTTATATAAGTAGATCGGGCATATCGCGACGTTTCGGCTATTTATCTAGCCTTCTTCAGGCGAGCCCGAATGGCAAAAGGGAATTTGACCCTGTCCCCTCCAGCTTATATAGGCTAGGAGGGCGGGGCCCCTCACCCAGCGACCAATTCCCACGTTCAGCATTGTATAATGCGTCATAAACTGTTTTTAGCACAAACTGATGTTGTTTTTAATTTTTTACAGGGTCCCGTCGAATAATCTGGAGCAGCAGGCACTTACAACGGGTAAGTAGGCACCTTCGTGTACAATTCAGGTAAGTATGTGGTCAACACGAGGTCCAGACGCCTCGGCACGGGCTGAGTTAGGGGAATGAAATCCAGGATCCGAATCCCGAAGGATTCGGAAACGGTTATGCACTGTCCAGAGTTGTACTGGCCGCCACGAGTCTCACACATACACCCAAATCATACACGACAGCCAACACTCTTCGAAGAAAGCCAGCGCATGGTCGAGAAATTTTTGTGGTCACTGTAAAAAATCCCAGCTAGGGCTATGATGACCCGGGCTATTTCAGGGAGGGGTCTGTGCCAAAAAACAGGGGTAGGTTTTAGTGCGTGTCAGGTAAGGGGCATATTCTAATTAATCTCGACGTCTGTATGGACGGAGAAAAATAAATAAACATTGCGCTCAGACGCATCACACCCTCAAATGATGCCGGCTGCTTATTTATTAATAATTTAATTTGCCATATATGACCTAAAATAGGTCTGTCTCAACGTCTGTGTGGACGGAGAAAAATAAACCGTGTGCTCGGACGCATCACACCCTCAAATGATGCCGGCAGTTTATTTATAAAATATATATTTATATAAGTAGATCGGGCATATCGCGACGTTTCGGCTATTTATCTAGCCTTCTTCAGGCGAGCCCGAATGGCAAAAGGGAATTTGACCCTGTCCCCTCCAGCTTATATAGGCTAGGAGGGCGGGGCCCCTCACCCAGCGACCAATTCCCACGTTCAGCATTGTATAATGCGTCATAAACTGTTTTTAGCACAAACTGATGTTGTTTTTAATTTTTTACAGGGTCCCGTCGAATAATCTGGAGCAGCAGGCACTTACAACGGGTAAGTAGGCACCTTCGTGTACAATTCAGGTAAGTATGTGGTCAACACGAGGTCCAGACGCCTCGGCACGGGCTGAGTTAGGGGAATGAAATCCAGGATCCGAATCCCGAAGGATTCGGAAACGGTTATGCACTGTCCAGAGTTGTACTGGCCGCCACGAGTCTCACACATACACCCAAATCATACACGACAGCCAACACTCTTCGAAGAAAGCCAGCGCATGGTCGAGAAATTTTTGTGGTCACTGTAAAAAATCCCAGCTAGGGCTATGATGACCCGGGCTATTTCAGGGAGGGGTCTGTGCCAAAAAACAGGGGTAGGTTTTAGTGCGTGTCAGGTAAGGGGCATATTCTAATTAATCTCGACGTCTGTATGGACGGAGAAAAATAAATAAACATTGCGCTCAGACGCATCACACCCTCAAATGATGCCGGCTGCTTATTTATTAATAATTTAATTTGCCATATATGACCTAAAATAGGTCTGTCTCAACGTCTGTGTGGACGGAGAAAAATAAACCGTGTGCTCGGACGCATCACACCCTCAAATGATGCCGGCAGTTTATTTATAAAATATATATTTATATAAGTAGATCGGGCATATCGCGACGTTTCGGCTATTTATCTAGCCTTCTTCAGGCGAGCCCGAATGGCAAAAGGGAATTTGACCCTGTCCCCTCCAGCTTATATAGGCTAGGAGGGCGGGGCCCCTCACCCAGCGACCAATTCCCACGTTCAGCATTGTATAATGCGTCATAAACTGTTTTTAGCACAAACTGATGTTGTTTTTAATTTTTTACAGGGTCCCGTCGAATAATCTGGAGCAGCAGGCACTTACAACGGGTAAGTAGGCACCTTCGTGTACAATTCAGGTAAGTATGTGGTCAACACGAGGTCCAGACGCCTCGGCACGGGCTGAGTTAGGGGAATGAAATCCAGGATCCGAATCCCGAAGGATTCGGAAACGGTTATGCACTGTCCAGAGTTGTACTGGCCGCCACGAGTCTCACACATACACCCAAATCATACACGACAGCCAACACTCTTCGAAGAAAGCCAGCGCATGGTCGAGAAATTTTTGTGGTCACTGTAAAAAATCCCAGCTAGGGCTATGATGACCCGGGCTATTTCAGGGAGGGGTCTGTGCCAAAAAACAGGGGTAGGTTTTAGTGCGTGTCAGGTAAGGGGCATATTCTAATTAATCTCGACGTCTGTATGGACGGAGAAAAATAAATAAACATTGCGCTCAGACGCATCACACCCTCAAATGATGCCGGCTGCTTATTTATTAATAATTTAATTTGCCATATATGACCTAAAATAGGTCTGTCTCAACGTCTGTGTGGACGGAGAAAAATAAACCGTGTGCTCGGACGCATCACACCCTCAAATGATGCCGGCAGTTTATTTATAAAATATATATTTATATAAGTAGATCGGGCATATCGCGACGTTTCGGCTATTTATCTAGCCTTCTTCAGGCGAGCCCGAATGGCAAAAGGGAATTTGACCCTGTCCCCTCCAGCTTATATAGGCTAGGAGGGCGGGGCCCCTCACCCAGCGACCAATTCCCACGTTCAGCATTGTATAATGCGTCATAAACTGTTTTTAGCACAAACTGATGTTGTTTTTAATTTTTTACAGGGTCCCGTCGAATAATCTGGAGCAGCAGGCACTTACAACGGGTAAGTAGGCACCTTCGTGTACAATTCAGGTAAGTATGTGGTCAACACGAGGTCCAGACGCCTCGGCACGGGCTGAGTTAGGGGAATGAAATCCAGGATCCGAATCCCGAAGGATTCGGAAACGGTTATGCACTGTCCAGAGTTGTACTGGCCGCCACGAGTCTCACACATACACCCAAATCATACACGACAGCCAACACTCTTCGAAGAAAGCCAGCGCATGGTCGAGAAATTTTTGTGGTCACTGTAAAAAATCCCAGCTAGGGCTATGATGACCCGGGCTATTTCAGGGAGGGGTCTGTGCCAAAAAACAGGGGTAGGTTTTAGTGCGTGTCAGGTAAGGGGCATATTCTAATTAATCTCGACGTCTGTATGGACGGAGAAAAATAAATAAACATTGCGCTCAGACGCATCACACCCTCAAATGATGCCGGCTGCTTATTTATTAATAATTTAATTTGCCATATATGACCTAAAATAGGTCTGTCTCAACGTCTGTGTGGACGGAGAAAAATAAACCGTGTGCTCGGACGCATCACACCCTCAAATGATGCCGGCAGTTTATTTATAAAATATATATTTATATAAGTAGATCGGGCATATCGCGACGTTTCGGCTATTTATCTAGCCTTCTTCAGGCGAGCCCGAATGGCAAAAGGGAATTTGACCCTGTCCCCTCCAGCTTATATAGGCTAGGAGGGCGGGGCCCCTCACCCAGCGACCAATTCCCACGTTCAGCATTGTATAATGCGTCATAAACTGTTTTTAGCACAAACTGATGTTGTTTTTAATTTTTTACAGGGTCCCGTCGAATAATCTGGAGCAGCAGGCACTTACAACGGGTAAGTAGGCACCTTCGTGTACAATTCAGGTAAGTATGTGGTCAACACGAGGTCCAGACGCCTCGGCACGGGCTGAGTTAGGGGAATGAAATCCAGGATCCGAATCCCGAAGGATTCGGAAACGGTTATGCACTGTCCAGAGTTGTACTGGCCGCCACGAGTCTCACACATACACCCAAATCATACACGACAGCCAACACTCTTCGAAGAAAGCCAGCGCATGGTCGAGAAATTTTTGTGGTCACTGTAAAAAATCCCAGCTAGGGCTATGATGACCCGGGCTATTTCAGGGAGGGGTCTGTGCCAAAAAACAGGGGTAGGTTTTAGTGCGTGTCAGGTAAGGGGCATATTCTAATTAATCTCGACGTCTGTATGGACGGAGAAAAATAAATAAACATTGCGCTCAGACGCATCACACCCTCAAATGATGCCGGCTGCTTATTTATTAATAATTTAATTTGCCATATATGACCTAAAATAGGTCTGTCTCAACGTCTGTGTGGACGGAGAAAAATAAACCGTGTGCTCGGACGCATCACACCCTCAAATGATGCCGGCAGTTTATTTATAAAATATATATTTATATAAGTAGATCGGGCATATCGCGACGTTTCGGCTATTTATCTAGCCTTCTTCAGGCGAGCCCGAATGGCAAAAGGGAATTTGACCCTGTCCCCTCCAGCTTATATAGGCTAGGAGGGCGGGGCCCCTCACCCAGCGACCAATTCCCACGTTCAGCATTGTATAATGCGTCATAAACTGTTTTTAGCACAAACTGATGTTGTTTTTAATTTTTTACAGGGTCCCGTCGAATAATCTGGAGCAGCAGGCACTTACAACGGGTAAGTAGGCACCTTCGTGTACAATTCAGGTAAGTATGTGGTCAACACGAGGTCCAGACGCCTCGGCACGGGCTGAGTTAGGGGAATGAAATCCAGGATCCGAATCCCGAAGGATTCGGAAACGGTTATGCACTGTCCAGAGTTGTACTGGCCGCCACGAGTCTCACACATACACCCAAATCATACACGACAGCCAACACTCTTCGAAGAAAGCCAGCGCATGGTCGAGAAATTTTTGTGGTCACTGTAAAAAATCCCAGCTAGGGCTATGATGACCCGGGCTATTTCAGGGAGGGGTCTGTGCCAAAAAACAGGGGTAGGTTTTAGTGCGTGTCAGGTAAGGGGCATATTCTAATTAATCTCGACGTCTGTATGGACGGAGAAAAATAAATAAACATTGCGCTCAGACGCATCACACCCTCAAATGATGCCGGCTGCTTATTTATTAATAATTTAATTTGCCATATATGACCTAAAATAGGTCTGTCTCAACGTCTGTGTGGACGGAGAAAAATAAACCGTGTGCTCGGACGCATCACACCCTCAAATGATGCCGGCAGTTTATTTATAAAATATATATTTATATAAGTAGATCGGGCATATCGCGACGTTTCGGCTATTTATCTAGCCTTCTTCAGGCGAGCCCGAATGGCAAAAGGGAATTTGACCCTGTCCCCTCCAGCTTATATAGGCTAGGAGGGCGGGGCCCCTCACCCAGCGACCAATTCCCACGTTCAGCATTGTATAATGCGTCATAAACTGTTTTTAGCACAAACTGATGTTGTTTTTAATTTTTTACAGGGTCCCGTCGAATAATCTGGAGCAGCAGGCACTTACAACGGGTAAGTAGGCACCTTCGTGTACAATTCAGGTAAGTATGTGGTCAACACGAGGTCCAGACGCCTCGGCACGGGCTGAGTTAGGGGAATGAAATCCAGGATCCGAATCCCGAAGGATTCGGAAACGGTTATGCACTGTCCAGAGTTGTACTGGCCGCCACGAGTCTCACACATACACCCAAATCATACACGACAGCCAACACTCTTCGAAGAAAGCCAGCGCATGGTCGAGAAATTTTTGTGGTCACTGTAAAAAATCCCAGCTAGGGCTATGATGACCCGGGCTATTTCAGGGAGGGGTCTGTGCCAAAAAACAGGGGTAGGTTTTAGTGCGTGTCAGGTAAGGGGCATATTCTAATTAATCTCGACGTCTGTATGGACGGAGAAAAATAAATAAACATTGCGCTCAGACGCATCACACCCTCAAATGATGCCGGCTGCTTATTTATTAATAATTTAATTTGCCATATATGACCTAAAATAGGTCTGTCTCAACGTCTGTGTGGACGGAGAAAAATAAACCGTGTGCTCGGACGCATCACACCCTCAAATGATGCCGGCAGTTTATTTATAAAATATATATTTATATAAGTAGATCGGGCATATCGCGACGTTTCGGCTATTTATCTAGCCTTCTTCAGGCGAGCCCGAATGGCAAAAGGGAATTTGACCCTGTCCCCTCCAGCTTATATAGGCTAGGAGGGCGGGGCCCCTCACCCAGCGACCAATTCCCACGTTCAGCATTGTATAATGCGTCATAAACTGTTTTTAGCACAAACTGATGTTGTTTTTAATTTTTTACAGGGTCCCGTCGAATAATCTGGAGCAGCAGGCACTTACAACGGGTAAGTAGGCACCTTCGTGTACAATTCAGGTAAGTATGTGGTCAACACGAGGTCCAGACGCCTCGGCACGGGCTGAGTTAGGGGAATGAAATCCAGGATCCGAATCCCGAAGGATTCGGAAACGGTTATGCACTGTCCAGAGTTGTACTGGCCGCCACGAGTCTCACACATACACCCAAATCATACACGACAGCCAACACTCTTCGAAGAAAGCCAGCGCATGGTCGAGAAATTTTTGTGGTCACTGTAAAAAATCCCAGCTAGGGCTATGATGACCCGGGCTATTTCAGGGAGGGGTCTGTGCCAAAAAACAGGGGTAGGTTTTAGTGCGTGTCAGGTAAGGGGCATATTCTAATTAATCTCGACGTCTGTATGGACGGAGAAAAATAAATAAACATTGCGCTCAGACGCATCACACCCTCAAATGATGCCGGCTGCTTATTTATTAATAATTTAATTTGCCATATATGACCTAAAATAGGTCTGTCTCAACGTCTGTGTGGACGGAGAAAAATAAACCGTGTGCTCGGACGCATCACACCCTCAAATGATGCCGGCAGTTTATTTATAAAATATATATTTATATAAGTAGATCGGGCATATCGCGACGTTTCGGCTATTTATCTAGCCTTCTTCAGGCGAGCCCGAATGGCAAAAGGGAATTTGACCCTGTCCCCTCCAGCTTATATAGGCTAGGAGGGCGGGGCCCCTCACCCAGCGACCAATTCCCACGTTCAGCATTGTATAATGCGTCATAAACTGTTTTTAGCACAAACTGATGTTGTTTTTAATTTTTTACAGGGTCCCGTCGAATAATCTGGAGCAGCAGGCACTTACAACGGGTAAGTAGGCACCTTCGTGTACAATTCAGGTAAGTATGTGGTCAACACGAGGTCCAGACGCCTCGGCACGGGCTGAGTTAGGGGAATGAAATCCAGGATCCGAATCCCGAAGGATTCGGAAACGGTTATGCACTGTCCAGAGTTGTACTGGCCGCCACGAGTCTCACACATACACCCAAATCATACACGACAGCCAACACTCTTCGAAGAAAGCCAGCGCATGGTCGAGAAATTTTTGTGGTCACTGTAAAAAATCCCAGCTAGGGCTATGATGACCCGGGCTATTTCAGGGAGGGGTCTGTGCCAAAAAACAGGGGTAGGTTTTAGTGCGTGTCAGGTAAGGGGCATATTCTAATTAATCTCGACGTCTGTATGGACGGAGAAAAATAAATAAACATTGCGCTCAGACGCATCACACCCTCAAATGATGCCGGCTGCTTATTTATTAATAATTTAATTTGCCATATATGACCTAAAATAGGTCTGTCTCAACGTCTGTGTGGACGGAGAAAAATAAACCGTGTGCTCGGACGCATCACACCCTCAAATGATGCCGGCAGTTTATTTATAAAATATATATTTATATAAGTAGATCGGGCATATCGCGACGTTTCGGCTATTTATCTAGCCTTCTTCAGGCGAGCCCGAATGGCAAAAGGGAATTTGACCCTGTCCCCTCCAGCTTATATAGGCTAGGAGGGCGGGGCCCCTCACCCAGCGACCAATTCCCACGTTCAGCATTGTATAATGCGTCATAAACTGTTTTTAGCACAAACTGATGTTGTTTTTAATTTTTTACAGGGTCCCGTCGAATAATCTGGAGCAGCAGGCACTTACAACGGGTAAGTAGGCACCTTCGTGTACAATTCAGGTAAGTATGTGGTCAACACGAGGTCCAGACGCCTCGGCACGGGCTGAGTTAGGGGAATGAAATCCAGGATCCGAATCCCGAAGGATTCGGAAACGGTTATGCACTGTCCAGAGTTGTACTGGCCGCCACGAGTCTCACACATACACCCAAATCATACACGACAGCCAACACTCTTCGAAGAAAGCCAGCGCATGGTCGAGAAATTTTTGTGGTCACTGTAAAAAATCCCAGCTAGGGCTATGATGACCCGGGCTATTTCAGGGAGGGGTCTGTGCCAAAAAACAGGGGTAGGTTTTAGTGCGTGTCAGGTAAGGGGCATATTCTAATTAATCTCGACGTCTGTATGGACGGAGAAAAATAAATAAACATTGCGCTCAGACGCATCACACCCTCAAATGATGCCGGCTGCTTATTTATTAATAATTTAATTTGCCATATATGACCTAAAATAGGTCTGTCTCAACGTCTGTGTGGACGGAGAAAAATAAACCGTGTGCTCGGACGCATCACACCCTCAAATGATGCCGGCAGTTTATTTATAAAATATATATTTATATAAGTAGATCGGGCATATCGCGACGTTTCGGCTATTTATCTAGCCTTCTTCAGGCGAGCCCGAATGGCAAAAGGGAATTTGACCCTGTCCCCTCCAGCTTATATAGGCTAGGAGGGCGGGGCCCCTCACCCAGCGACCAATTCCCACGTTCAGCATTGTATAATGCGTCATAAACTGTTTTTAGCACAAACTGATGTTGTTTTTAATTTTTTACAGGGTCCCGTCGAATAATCTGGAGCAGCAGGCACTTACAACGGGTAAGTAGGCACCTTCGTGTACAATTCAGGTAAGTATGTGGTCAACACGAGGTCCAGACGCCTCGGCACGGGCTGAGTTAGGGGAATGAAATCCAGGATCCGAATCCCGAAGGATTCGGAAACGGTTATGCACTGTCCAGAGTTGTACTGGCCGCCACGAGTCTCACACATACACCCAAATCATACACGACAGCCAACACTCTTCGAAGAAAGCCAGCGCATGGTCGAGA